>NW_018128057.1:72345-78693 GCF_001952655.1 Monopterus albus | reverse complement strand
GTCTCTGCAGGACATCCCAAGATAAAGCAGAACTTGTAATATGTTAAGTGGGTCTGTGTGTGAGTGCAAAACAAGCCAACTTGTCTTTGTTAAAATGTGAATTGGCTGTCTGGTCGCGGGGAGATGCAGACATCAAAGGCAGCCGGAGACGGTATGCGAGTTGTTAGATGTGAGACAACGGTATGAGTTTTATAGATGTGTATTGTATCACTTTGGTATAAAGGGACTGCCCCTTTACCAGTCACGCAGAGAACTCTGCGCAATTGCAGACATCTTTATTGGGTCTTGCCCTGTTCCCACTACCACAGTCACATGAAAACAGATACAAGAATCAAAGTGGCGACTCATTCAGATTCTTATCTGCGCTGTTGATGTAATTAATACTGTCAGAAAAGGCAAATAAAGTTTATAGCTTTTATCAGTGTTGGGATAGTGTTGTGCTTTTGAAATGTAGTAGGTTACAGATCACTAGTTGTCCTGTTCAAAATGTAATGAGTAATGCAACTATTTTAATTACTTCATCAGAGCATTTAAACTTATTACTTTAACTACTTTTTGATTTACTTTTCTAAAAGATGTCTTAAACTGGGCGATAAAGCTGAAAAGCCTTATTATAAATTTAAACCAGGCAGTGTAAACCTCACAACTGTACTCACACCTTTTACTGTCAAAGTTTTATTAAAGGTTCTTCAACATAACTTCGTTTACATAATATATTACTGTTGAAACAGATTTAGGGTTGCAACCTAAAATGAGTCTCCAGTTGGTATTCTACTAAAACAATATGTGAAAAATGCTGCATAGTATATCTTTAATCTGCAAAAGATTATTGAGATGCTCAGATTATTTTGTCACAAAGAAGTGTACAAGTGTGGTCAGGTGTGATCACCTGCATGTGAGCACTGTGTTCAGAGGTGTTAGGAGTCGGTCTCAAACCTCAGAGAATAAGAGTTTGAACTCTGGAGGTCAGTTGCATGTAGCATTAAAGGAGCAGTTCACTCTAGATAAGAAACATCTTTATTAGGAATAGGAGCCCAAAAACAAACATGGCCACAACCAGGTTTTCCTCATGTTTCAGGAAGAGCTGGATTCTTTGTTTCATCCTGAAACAAGACAAACTGCTCTGAGTATAATTATTTCACCTCACTGCCTAATGTCTTTCTGGTTTGATGGCAAACTCTTCTCGAGGGCTGAAATACTCATTAAGATGTTTTTTGTTTCAGAGCAGAGGACATTTTAGTGAAGAGTACAGTTTCAGCTGGACGCTCTCTGCTCTGTGGCTAATTGGTTAACGAGGATCTGGAAGCTTAATGAAGCATCTATCTTGGTAATAACTGAGGCCCAGAGCCTGTTACTTTCACAGTGACTGAATTATAGTCTACTTCATTTAATTAACGATTAACAGCTGATGATGTTTTAATCAATTACAGGTACAGTAAGGTCACATGTAAGGTCATTAACCAATTAGCCACAGAGCAGAGAGCGCCCAGCTGAAACTGTACTCTTCACTAAAATGCTTTTGTGTTGATCCCATACTTGAGTAACTTTGCCTAAATGAAGGAGAGAGGTTGACGCAGCAACAGAAAACATTTTGTTGGTAACTGATATAATTGTTTTGCAGGTACAGTAGAGGGACATCTTCTGATGACTACACATAGGCAGTGAGCTGTTTCTTCAAATAGCCTTTAATCTTTCTTTACAGTAAAGTAAGTGTACTGAGAGTAACAAGTGTCATTTTCCTGACACACTGACATATAGGACTCCTGGAGTGATTATCACGATCCACCAAAGTTAATGGCCTCTTTCTTGATAGGAAGCAGTAATATTCACTTCTACTCTGTACATCCATGGGTCACATGGACTGGGCAAACAGTGGTAGTCCAGTCACACCAGTAGAAGCCGAAGCAATATGGCTGCTTTCTGCTAAAATCATCAGTCATTTCTACTGTGAAACAAATCTAAAGAGAACCATGAGCATTCCCGTACATACAGCAGAAAGACTGAATGCCTACAATCTGCTACAAAAGGTGCACCACAACATATACACAGCACACTTTGTGCACGACATCAGTGGTTTGAGTCCAGCTGCCAACCTATGTGGCAGGTCCGCTCCTCTGTCCGTCTCGCTCTGACCCACTTACCCCATAAAAATAATTACATTAAGGTATATGTCTGGATTTTTACAGCGGCTGCTAGATGGCGCTGTTCTAGCACGGCCGTCATTTTGACAGTAGGGCCAAGCTCCTAATGCAGCCATAGCCATTTGCTGTGACCACTGTAGCCCCCATAGCTACTGATAGCTGTGACTGGGCGCTAAAATTCAAATGTTGGTATGTGCATTGTGGCATGTACAAATTACAGACCTACTCCTTTACTTGGGTTTTGCGTCAGGTCAGCACTGAACCTGCTCTTTAACGTAGGCTACACTGTTCATTTATTTTGTGTGTTGATCGTGTATTAAGATAATATATTTTATGAAGGTTAGACACATTAACATTTTCGCTGTAGTGTAACATTAGGATTAGGAAATCGAGTCACTTTCAGCCCAAACCAGCTGATGAGTAGCTCTGCTGCTGGGTGCTGGTGTTGTAATAGGACGTTCGTTCTGAAATATTTTATATGATGAAAGAAAATATTTTCATGATCAAACAGCCATATTATGAGGGTCAGTCTGTCATGGGAATACTGCCTTTCTGACTCTCGCAGTGCTGTATGGTTAAGTGTTATTCTAGTGTTCAACTTTGAATTAACCAAATGGACTGAGACACATTTTCATTCGTACCAGTCTCACTTGTTATGCTCTGTCTGACAATTGCGCCTTTGAACACTTATTTGTATTTATAATATTGTTCACAGCTACGGTCAGTTGGTAGCCAGACTAGCAGCCAGGTACACGAAGTACCTGTTTGTAATTTCCTCTGGTAATTGTAGTTGCTGCTCATGCCACATTCAGTCTACAACTTCTGCTGTTGCAGCATTGTGATTAGATTAGTGGCTGTCAGCAGCTGTAAGGGCGGGAGCCGAGTTTGATGTGACACACACAGCTGATGATATCTGTGCATTGTGAATGTCTTAAGCACGTGCCAGTAAACAGTCTGTAGAACCCGGCCTCGTCTCATGACCACCCATTCATCATACCACAACACAGTGCAGATCAGCAACAGCACTACACCAGTTACACTGAGAACAACAAACGGATCAGATGCTCCTTGTTTGTTCTCTTGTGAAATGAGCAAACAAGAGAATCTGAGAAAACTACTAAATGAAATGAGCTTCACCTGAGACCTGTCTCACTCTTGCACCTGTCCGGGTTTGGATACATCGCCACGGTAACCAGAGGTGACTCTACAGCCTGTTGGAAAAGGTTGTGTTTCCATGGAGATGATAATGCTGAGTGACAGAGGAGGCTGACGATAATTTAACAAATCACAGCAGGCTGACAGCCGGCGGGGCTGGGGTGGGGGGGTAATGGGTGTGTTTTGCGTCTCCCTGCCGACTGCAGCTCATTAAACAGCTTTCAGCACCACAACATGACAACAGGGAGAGATGGAGAGATGGACGATAATAGAGGAAAATAGAAGGTTAGAAAATGTTTCACCATAATAGCTGAGCCTCTCTTGTCCTCTCTCTCCCTATTATTCTTTGCTCTGTCTCCAGACTGAAACAACTCAATTTCACCCCTCACTAACACCGACTCTGTATGTGTGCGTGAGACCAGCAGTCATTTAAAACAATGACAAACTGCCAGCAAGAGGAGAAAGAAAAAAGTGGGTGATAAAAGATTTATGCGGCTTCTGCTCTGGATTTCTCTGTGAAATGTCTTTGAACGTTTAAAACCCTTCCAGAGCTGTGTTTGTGTTTGGCACACAGCCTAGTAATTATACTGAGTATTAAATCTGCATCCTGACTAGACTCCTACAAACTGTACAAACATCCCCTGACCACCTACAGGGTAAATGCCATATGTCAACTGTCAACTGATGCTGAGAACTCAAAGTGTCAGCCTGCTTCAATCCCATTCCTGTTGGGTGGTCACCTGATGCCTACACCCACCTGTGCATGTGCCCATCATTAGTCCCCATCAGTGCCTTTATCAGCCATTTTCCCCAAATTTTCTAGCGTGTCTGTGTATTCAGCTAATGTCGTTGCTCCAGCATGACTTCCTCTTACCTGCCTTAAGTCCTTTTCACGCTGGAGGCAATTTTTTTTTGCATGACTATTTTTTAAACTAGTATCTTGTCAATAAACCCTTTCACATCAACGACAAATTTTGGCATGTGATGAAGTGGTATTAATATTTTTTGCACCAAGGTTGATTTTGTTCAACTTTTCATGGGCAATAGAAATGTGTTTGAACAGTTTTCTAAGCATGGTGCCAAGGTTTTTCCATCTATACAGGTATGTAACAATTAATGATTATCTAGTGACTACAAACACAAATTACCTTTTTTATAATAAACATAAACTGTGAAACTGTGGCACATCTGTTTCCAAATGCTCATCATGCTTCAGTACCGATTAATGCTTTAGTGTTAGGAAAGTGATAACTTTATAGTCATCATCTTCCATGAATTACCTCAGACACACGGCTAGCAGCAGTTGTTCAGTCGGCTCCTTGAAATTGCTCCACTCCTTCTTCAAGTGTTGTGTTGCCTGAACCAACAACTCAGACTGTCCCAAGGACAACTTAAAGTAGGCCCAGAGGTGGCTGTGGTGGAGCATTAATACCTGAACCAAGCAGTGAAATTGTGTGTGTTATCGTGTTGTCAGAACAGGATGCGCCCAAAATATCAATTTTACTCCTGTAGCATCACCACTAGGGGGTAATTGCTTGAAGTTGACTCCACTCTTTTCAATTCATTATATGTTTTATAATGCATAGCTACCTCACATTCGATGTGATTGTGTTGTCTTATTTAGTGTTTTATATGTTTTATTTGTGATGCGCTTGATGTGAACACAACCTTTACTTTTGATTTGCTGTTCTTCATCTTTATCTGACAGCTCTGTGCTCTCTGGTCTCTGACCTGCTCTGAAAATTGGTAAAGTTAAACACCTTTCTAATGTCATGGGTTGAATTCTGACAGAGCTCACACAGTCAGATCAGATATGAATTGGATCAGTTCCCACCTACCATCCTGGACAGAGACGTCCCACTGGAGATGGATTCCCAGCAAACTGGTGACCAGTTTTTGCCTCCAAGCTGTTCAGTCAGTGCAGCAGTGAACCTGAGAACCTGCAGGACTACAAGGATTGCATTTATTTTAATACTCAGGATTATAGTTTGAGTGCAGTTTTTATGAATGTAAAACCTTTGCAGTCTCATTTACACCTCCACCAGGGATCAGCATTAATGCATAAAACGTGTTAAATGTTCTCAGATATCCTCAGGTAATTTGAATTAATTGAATCAGTGTTGAAGCCCCACTCGGTGCCAGCCAGGCAAAGTAATTTATGAATCTTCTGCCCTGCCACTCTTTAAGCTTCAGTATGTTTTAATTTGTTTACATTTGTCTCCACATTTGTTTGTGCTGTTTGTGATTACTATAAAATGTTGTATTTTTATCCACAGTCTCAGTCACAGAATGAAAATGTTTTATTAAAATACTTAAGATGAAGTAGGTTTATGTTTAAAGACTGTAACAGCAGTCAGAGAAAATATGTTCAACCTGATACAAGTAGTTTCCACTCTCAGTCTGATCACTTCAACACCAATGTGCCTATAGGAATGGGCGGCCCAGCTCCTCCAACCCCCATCTGGGTGGAGGTCAATATTACAGACTGGATAATAACAGACACAAGATCCATCCTGTTTACACAGATTGTAGCAGTTTCACGACTCAATTACTGGTATCAGGTAAAGCACACAAAGCAGGAGACAAAATATGCAATGTGGCCAGTAAACTGTGTTTATTGATAACTCGGGATGAACAGAGAATATGTATATGATCAAAAGACAGGAACTGAACTGCATCACTGTCTTTACTCACAGTACTGGACGTATTTGATGTAGTGCAGTATTATAGTTAGTAGGCTACTGCTACCTGTTACAGTGACTTCATGAATATGTGCACTATACTGTATATGCACAGGGTTACCTAATGTAACTCCATGCCTGTGAGGGCATGAGCAGTCCGCTGTGAGGAGGAGGATAAATTTTCATCTGGTCACGTGTGTTAACAGTGATCTGACACCACCAACAGGTCAATGCATCCCCATCATCCCCGTCCCACAACTATGCTTGAACCCAGACCCTTCTTTTTATGAGGCCAGTGCACTACCGTGCGTAGTGTGTGTACTTCTGAAGGGTATACAAACCGACATCCTAATAATTATTGATAACAGCTT
>NW_018128057.1:69673-72318 GCF_001952655.1 Monopterus albus | reverse complement strand
TATACGTGTGTGTGTTTGTTTTCATTTTCATTTTTATTATTGATCACTTTAGTTCTATTTTGGGACCTTCGCATGTAGCTGCTCTCACGCACCCCCAAACACACGCAAACCGTTAAACAGTGAACGGGGAGGCGGCTCCATTTACCGGGGGTTTAATCAGTTTGTGCTGGGCAGCGAGAGAGAGAGAGAGAGAGAGAGAGAGATTCCGTTACCGGACGAGACTGTGCACGCGGGCTCCGGTGTTTTCCTACAGGCGTCGCATCATCCGCCACCAGACGCGCGGTGTGTCTGTCAGAACCGGGAGTCTCCGTCTTTCCCTCTCTGTCTGCGTCCGCGTGTCGGTCGGCATATTAACGTCACCGGCGCTGCCCGCGTGCGTGTGCTTTCACCTTTACAGGGCAGGAGGATGATCTGCGGACCTCAGTGAAGACCTCTGAGAGCTGCAGATCGGGAGCGAGCCGACGATCAGGACGTGACCGGACTGGAGAGGGTCGGCGGTCCCTCTGGTCAGATTCCTCCGGGACATAAGATGGTCGGTAGGTGACGCATACCGGAGTTTAATCTGGTTAATTAACCCGTTAACAACCGGTGATGTTAAACCGAGCTGCTGACACTGCATCAGTAGCAGCACTCATACCGCCAGCTGTACTACAACTACTGAGTATCAGTCAATTCTTCATGGTTGTACTTCATTTTGCCGTAAGCATTTATATTATTCATGTTTTGATCGATTATTGAATGAGTGTGAATAACTATTCCAGCCATGTGACATTTATTGGTGTAATTAGGCCTATTGACTGATTGGTTGCGCTTAGTGAACAAACATCACCATCAGGGGGTGGTCAGCATTTAGAGGCAGGAAATGAGAGGAGGGGTCACCTGAAACCACACCGACAGATCACAGACCACCATGTCGCTCTGCCTCATTACTGTCTCATAGTTTTTGTGTTTAAATCCAAAAGTATGTTAGCAATTGGTAAATTATATGAAAACATCCAGTGGCTGTTGAAAATAACTCCATTGAGTCTGATGAAACTTTTTTCATGTTAAAGTTTATATTATTATGTTATCATTCTTGTTTCAGCTTTGTTGTATTCTTCTGATCTTTTTTAACATTATGAACCCCTCATGTCTGATAACATAATGTCGTCAAAGACCTTGGGTTCAGGTTTAAGGCAAGGCAGCTTTATTTAGACCGCACACTTCATAGTCAGAGGCCATTCCAGTGTTTTACAGAGGCAAGGAACCACAGTAAGAGCATTAAAACAATAAGTATTGAAACTAGAATAAAATCCGTTAAGACAAGGTGAAGATAAATAGTTGTTAAAATAAAATAAAACACATAAAATCAACATAAAATAAAAGGTCTGAAATGGAAATCTAGCAGAAAGTGCAGCGGAATATCCAGTCAAACAGAGGCACAGGAAAACAGCAGAGCTTTCAGTTGAGACTTGAAAATGGCCGAGTCGGGGCACATCTAAAGTCATCAGGAAGCTGGTTCCACCTGTGTGCAGCGTCGTAGCTAAAAGTAGCTTCATCCCTGTTTGTTCTGACCCGAGGGTCTACCAGAGGATCTCAGAGCCCTGCTGGGTTTGGGTTCTTCAAGGAGATCCAAAATGTATTTTGGCCCCATACCACTGAGTGATTTATGAACTAAGCTACTTTGAGCAAAGAGATGGCGGTGGGAGCACGCCGCAGCCCAGAGCAGTGTTGTGATTAAGTACATCAGATCCGAGATTCTGCAACTAAAGGACTGGATTTGAATGTGACCTCGATGGGTCTGAGACATTTCCTGCTGGAATTATTAACTCAGTGAGTCACACAGGGTCTACGAGCCTGACAGCACTGTGCAAGGAAGCACTTGGGCTAGGCTGTGTGTGGTTCCCCCATAAACCTGCTGTGTCCAGTGTTTTTCTCTTAAACGCCCACTCTCTCGCCAACAAGATGGCCGATATCAAACTGCAGATTGTCAATAACCGCATGGATGACTGTGTCATGATAATAACGGAAACATGACTCCGTGGGAACGTTCTGGACCAGGCGGACCGCAACTGGGACTTCGATAGGTCAAGAGCAGGGGTTACTGTGTGTCTGCATGCATAATAACTGGTGTACTGTGGTCATCAGAAGACTGTTACTCAGACATAATGCTTTTAATGCTCAAATGCAGGCTTTTCTACTTGCCGAGGGAATTTTAAGCAGTCTGCATTACAGCTGTATATGTACACCCTCTAGCTAACACTAAGCTAGCCATGGACAAACTGCACAATGCTATTAGCAAGCAACAAAACAAGCATCCGAAGACTGCCTTCATTGTGGCAGGGGACTTTAATCACTTCAACCTTAAGTCTGTGCTGCCTAAATTCTACATAAATTTTCACAGTGGGACCAGTAGCAGAAAAACACTGGACCACAGGTACAGAAACAGACCTGGAGCATACAAGGCACATCTGTCCCCTCACCTTGGGCAGTCAGATCATTTCTCCCTCTTTCTGATTCCAGCATACAAACTGCTCATCAGCAGAACAGCACCTCAGGCAAAGACAGTGCAGATTTGGACTGACGAAGCTTCATCATTCCTGCAGGACTGTTTTGAGAACACTACATGGGAACTTTTTGAACACCCTATCAGGGGACAAGGAGGA
>NW_018128057.1:58385-69618 GCF_001952655.1 Monopterus albus | reverse complement strand
CAAACAGTGTGCCGAGGACAATTTCAAGGATGGCAACCCTCCAAATATGTGGCAAGGAATAAAGAACATCACCAACCACAAGCAGTGCCACAACTCCATCGTCTCAATCAACCTCCCTTTCCTGGATAAGCTCAACACATTTTTTTGTTTGCTGTGGGGTCAGTTCCAATGGCAGGTCATCTCTAACCATCACTGCAACAAAGACTGAACAAACACTTACTCTGCAGCATTTATCAGGTGAAAAATGTTCTACAGGACATAAACAGCAACAAGGCAACTGGGCCTGATGGGGTTCCAGAGCACTGAAGGCCTGTGCTTCCCAGCTTGCTGCAGTTTTCACCAACATCTTTAGTCTGTCATTACAACAAGCCACAGTCCCAACCTGTTTGAAAATGACCACCGTCATTCTAGTACCAAAAACCTCAGTAGTCACAAACAAGTGATTAGCGGCCAGTTGCACTAACACCGTTAATCTTGAAATGTTTTGGGAGCTTGGTGCTGGCACACATCAAAGACCACATGACCCCTGATTTAGATCAGTTTCAGTTTGCCTACAAATCAAATGGATTCACAGATTTTACACAACGGTGCTGTTTGTTGTTTTTAGTTCAGCCTTCAGTTCCATCAGCCTGTTCAAAGTTGTAAACAAACAGGATGCTTTGCCTGTTGATCCAGAGCTTCCTGACAAACAGACCCCAGCATTTAAGAGTAGGCCATCACATCTCATCTACTCTCATCCTCAGCACGGGGGTACAGGCTGTATCTCCGATCCATTTCTGTACTCCCTCTTTCCTAGTGACTGCACGTCCACCTCCAGCTCAAATACTGTGTCTAAATTCACAGATGACACAGCATTAGTGGGCCTGATATCCAGCAACGATGAAAAGGCCTACAGGAAGGAGGAAGATGTCCTAACTGTGTGGTGTAAAAAAAACCTGAACATGAACACAGAGTAAACAAAATAACTAACTGTGAACTTCAGGAAAAAGGAAAATATATGCACACAGTACTCCCAGCTGTACACAGACGGAGGCTGAGGATGTCTCCAGTTTCCAGTACCTGGTTGTATATACAACAGAGAACCTGACCTGGAGCATGAATACCTCTTACCTGGTGAAAAAGGCTCAGAAACAAATCTTTTTCATAAGGATCCTTAACAAACTTCCTTAGGAGTTGCTCTTGAACTTCTACCGCTGCATGATTAACAGCAGACTGACTTAGAGCTGCACAGTGTGATTTTCTAGTCACAGCAGAAAGGAAAGCTCTGCAGCTAGTGGTAATAACAGCTCATTGGATTGTCGGCTCCCCGCTCCCACACCTGAGTGACATATGCTCAAGCCGTCTTCACAAACGAGACCCTTCACATTCTGGGTATTCCCTGTTCACTGCCCTGAAGACCTTACACCATGGGTGTATTAAATGGAGAACTGGATGCAGCGTTGCTAGACAGCGCTCATTCATTCCTATGAAAGTTGCTTAGTAGCACTGTGGTTGTTGGTGCTAATTAATCCTGATAAGTCTATTTGTCTTTCAGGTGGTGATGTCATCATGATGCTGCCAGTATTAAGGTTTAAAGGTCAGCCAGTTGGCATGGTAACCACCACTTCACCCTGCATGTTCCTCAGTGGTGACCCCAGCCCCCATTGGCTGTGGCTGGCCAGCTGGTCTGCAGCAATGTGCCCGGCCATGCCCCCTCTTGTCTTCTACCCCCCAGCTGTGTGGAGGCCTGAGCACACTTACCTGGTACAGGTAACATACACTCACCCAATACTAGTGACACACTCATCTGACATAGGTGAAAGACACACAGACACACACACACACCCAGTGTAGGTGAAAAACACACAGATGATACAGGAAACTTGATAACTGATACTTGCATTCCTTCTAAAATAACATTAAAATCTGTAAACAGTGTGAAATCTTTTTGTTTAAACTGTAAACGGTTTATTTTAATGGGCGATGCATCACGTTACTCCTTCAGTCTGGTCTAAAGTGTCTGAGTGAGTTTGGCCTCCTCTACAGTCTGTAGATAAGATGAAAGTTTAATGATCCCTGAGGGTAAAGTGAAAAATGACCTGTTAATTATTGTTGGCATGTTCATTATCTCTTGCAGCTCTTCTTTAATTCTTCCTGCTTTATCTGCAGTGACAGACTTTACCATCTTGTCAGCAAACTGTCTTATCAGAGTTTGTGTTAAACAAAGAAAACACAGAAAGTGGCATTAAACTCAGAAGACTGCTGACCTTTATGGCTTGTACAGTTCTATACAAACTGAGCTGCAGATTATTATGTATTCACTATGATTGGTTTAAAAGGTGTGAACCTGCTCACAAACCTGTGCTCCTGTATTTTCAGACATGGCTTTTGAATGTGAAAGTTTTGTTTGAATAACAGATTTCTGAAAGCTCCTTCACCTTGTTGAAGAGATGCTTTTTAAATAAGTTAAGTGCTGAGAGCAAATCCTCAACTGTGCCTCAACAAGTTTATCTTTCTTCAGCTTCTCACAGCCCTTATGATTCTTTTTAAGAGTAGAAAAGTCAGGAGCACAGGTGGGAAGGGACACTTTCTGTACTTCTGTCTGTACACCTGTCTGTGTACACCTGTGTGTCTGTACACTTGTCTGTCTGTATATATGGCTGCCTATTCACCTGTCTATCTGTACACCTGTCTCTCTCTGCGAGAGAGCACAGTTGGCTGTGCAGTGCAGGTTGTTTACTGCACAGTCAACTGGTTCTGTGCTATGCAGTTTACAGGTCCTTTACCGTACACTTTGCCGGTTCAGTATATTGGATCTTTGTGTTCTTTGTTTTTCAGTGGGAATGTCCACCTGTTGAAGTTGTTCCTCTCATCCCTCCGTTCTATCAGTTTGCACCCCTTCATCA
This sequence comes from Monopterus albus, assembly GCF_001952655.1. Lineage (NCBI taxonomy): Eukaryota > Metazoa > Chordata > Actinopteri > Synbranchiformes > Synbranchidae > Monopterus > Monopterus albus. Next base: position 66,733 of record NW_018128057.1, on the reverse strand, counting down.
TCCTCATCCTTTGCCCAAGGTACATTCACACATAAACACATATACTTACACATTAGCATGATGATAACATGCTAACAGCTGGCTGTTTGCAGCTAGCTGAAGGCTGGATCTCACCAGAGGAAGTTAGCATGTTCCAGAGGGGAGACACACATGTTCTCCTAACCAGTCAGGTCGCCCAGAGACGATGTGGACATGCCCCCAGCACTCGCCTCCTGCTGTCTCCTTCTCAGCTCTCAGGTAAATTGTCACCAGAGAGTATAAAAATGCTCCATCTGTCAGACCTAAGTGTGAAGAGGAGTGATTTATGGTCTTTCGGTCACGCCCATTTTTGACACTTCGCTTCCGCCCGCAGCTGAGCCACCCACGCCGTTTTCTGGACTGTATTGTTTTACCATATGCAGATGTCTACAATAAAAACCACAGCTGGCAACAATAAAATTGGGGTTTCACATCAGAACAAGTTAGCCCTCATGTTTTCATATTAGCATCAAAGTATTATATTAGGCTCTCCTTAGGAACAGGTGTGACCACCATCACCATTTGAAACTAGACACTTCACAAGGGTTTTATTAGGACTGGCCACCACGGAACAGATATAGGCTGATAGGTGTAAGTATTATTTGTCTCTCTTAATTAAATAATTCATGGGGTTTAGTTTCAAGGAGGTTTACCCCAGTAGTTTAGTTAGATGTAAGGAATCATTCTTTTTAACTTATGAGAAACGTCTGTTTCTGCCCACAGCATAGCTTAATTCCAAGGAAGTTCAGCCTGATAGTTGGGATGAAAACGGAATTAACTCTCTTTTCTGTAATCAAACAATATTATTCTCATACACTGAATAATTTTCCTTACCATAGCAAAACACTACTCTTTCACAGCATCATAAGTCACTCTAAAGATTAAGATTTATTAGGAATAAAACATAATTGATCTTTTTTTCAGTAATTAAATAGATATTAATATTGCAAATAATTCAGGAACAGTGACTGTTTCTCCCCACATAGTTTTATTTGAGGCATGAATTAAATTTAGAATAAAAATAAATATTTGCCTGATACATTAATTCTTTTTCATTCATGGTAAATCCACAGGAGTGCAGCGTTTAAAATGAACAGCAGCTGTTTCACGACAACATAGTTTAATTTTAAGGAAGTTCAGTTTGATAGTTTGAATTAAAACAATTTGGAGTGTTGCTGTGCTGTTCCTATTATGTGATAATCAAAAGAAAAAAACACTGGCTCTGGTCCCCTGACCCTTCTTCCCAGCAAAAATGCTACAATTGGTGTCAGGAGTGGGGTCACACACTCCCCTGGAGTAGTACCAGTTGGGGGCCCTGATGGAGTGTGTGGGAATGAATATCCTGGGCCCTTTTCCCACCATAAATCAGGGGAACTGCTACATCCTCATGGCCATGGACTATTTCACAAAGTGGCCGGAGGCATATGGGGTTCCTGACCAGAACTCCACCATGACTGCAGAACATGTAGTCAACGAGATGTTCTGCCACAATGGTGTGACCGAGGAACTGCACAGTGACCGGCGCGGAACTTTGAGGCAGAGGCGTTTGGCACGGTGTGTTGGTGGCTGGGCATCAGAAAGACTGGGACTACACCACTGCATCCCCAGAGTAACAGGCTGGTGGAGCAGTTCAACCACACGCTAGCCACCCAGTTCACGATCCTGACCAGCCAGCAGTGGGACTGGGACCTGCACCTGCCTCTGGTCCTGTGGATGTGCCAGACTGCTGTCCAGGAACCTACCAATTGCACTCCTGCTATGCTCATGTTCGGGGATGAGCTCCGGAGCCTGGTGGGCTTGGTGTCTGGGTATTCGCCACTATGGGTCTCACAGTAAACAGACTAACCCCACAGCATGTTGCTATTTCTGAACAAAAACCAGCAGGCTAAAAGTTTCTGTTTCATTAACCTGTTGGGGGTTTTGATTATGAAGCCGAGCGGAGGAGGAGGTTTTTGTTACAATGCTCTTGGCACTGGATATTTCATTGTGTTTTTCCTTTAATCTCAGTGCTTGAAGTGGGCCGGTACGCGCAGTTGCGCAGTACCAGCGACTTCTACATTTTACTCTTTGATGTACCAGTCTTGTCACAATCTGTTCCTCAGTTGACATGTTTCCCATGTTAAAATTGTGTTTCCAGTAGCACCTCCTTGGTGGCTATGGTTAGGGGAAACATCTCAACGTGGGAACAGATCTGGACACAACGCCGGCACTTCTCACAACCTGGGAAAACTGGATCTTAGAGTCAGACATCGGGTGACACAAGAAAGATGCCAGTCTATTAGGTGCTTACATACAGAAGATAAGAGGTGATGACACTGTCAGGAGTCGATGCGCAGACAGTAACAACTTATTTGATATTTGAACACATGAGGTCTTGTTTGTGTGTTGCAGCTGTAGCGATGTTCTTGGCAGTAGATGGGGACACAAACATGTGGGTGTTCAGTAGCTGAGGTCTCTGCCTGGCATCCTGCTTTCATTAGACTGTTTGGTTTGTGTTTATATGTGTGAGAGAGTTTCTGTAGAGTTAATCGGTCCCTCCAGGAATCTGACACTCACAACATAAAATAAATGTAGCCGGCCTCTCAATCTGTTAGTGTTTCTGCAAACAGCATTCTAATTAGAACAGTGCTGACCACTTGTAGCCTCTCTACTCTTAAAATCATCATGTTCAGAAATTACAAGTCAAACAACAATAAACAAACTACAGCTTTCACAGCCAGATAATTTAGATGTGTTCTAGTAAACAAAAACCATTAGTGAGTGATTTTAAAAACACATATCTGTCTATGACACTGGCAACAGCCTCCATCTCTATCCACAAACCGTGTTAAACTATGTTACAGTGCATAGTGATGTGGTGTTACAGTGTGTTATAGTTCAGTAGATTGTGATGCATTACCGCGTGCAGTGGTGCATGATGGCACTACAGTGCATGTTGTCATAGTGCAGTGTGACATGGTGTGTTACAGTGCAGCATGATGTGTGTCACACTAATTTAGGACTCTTTCAGACTCTATGCAAGCTATGCAGCCACAAATTCTTTCAGCTACATGAGTAAGGTTTGGTGCGTACTTGCGTGGCAAAGTGTGTCATCTAAAATTTTGATACAAGGGCGAGTTTTACTTCAGGTGTTTCCACTAGGGGCATTAATGCAAATACTGTACTGTCACTGTACTCTGAAATCTTTGTTGCAGAGAAAGAACTGTTTCCAGTGCTGAAAAAACTTAGAAGAAATCATCTGAACGTAGTTTTAGGTAGAAGGCGTTTCACCTCTCATCCAAGAGGCTTCATCAGTTCTGCCTGATTGGTGTTGAGCAGGAGGGATTTATCCCACTGGGTGGTGATTCAGTCTTTTGGTAGCCAACAATGTCCCCTAACGACTGAGTTGTTGTAGCCCAGTATCGGTGAGAGTCGTTACCTGTCTTTGGATCCTCCCCTGTCAACCGACGCCTATTGTCCTGGTGGGCATGTTTGGGTTTGGGCAGAGATCTCAAAACAGAGTTGTAGATGGATGACAAGTTGTGTCTGAGTCCACCACCCCTATTTAGTGAGGGGTGTTCTATTTGGACAAAAATAGCTTCCTTGACTCCTCTCTCAAAACAGTGATGTTCTCTGGAGAGGATCTGGACTTCACTGTCCTCAAAAGAATGTCCTTTGTCCTTCAGGTGGAGGTGGACTGCTGACTCTGGTCCACTTGTGTTGGGCCATGCGTCTGGGTAGCGGCTGTTTAGTTTCACCAATGTACAAGTCGTTACACTCCTGACTACACTTAATTGCATACACCATATCACTCTGTTTATGTCTGGGTGTTTTGTAATTCAGGTGGACCAGTCTCTGCCTCAGGGTGTTCCCTGGTTTAAAGTTAACTGGGATATTGTGGTTGTGAAAGATCCTTTTTAACTTCTCTGATAAACCCGCCACATAAGGGATGACAGTATTATCCCCTCTTGTTTCTGGTTTCTCCCTGTTGGTGTTGGGCCTCTTCTTTGCTTTCTGAAGGCCCACTTGGGGTATCCACAAGCCCTAAGGGAGTTCTGGATGTGTAGTTTCTCCTTCTTGGCCCCTTCTGCAGTTGTGGGCACTTCCTCTGCCCTGTGATTTAGAGTTCTGATGACTCCCAGTTTTGTTGAAGTGGATGGTGTGAGTCAAAAAGCAGGTATTGGTCCGTGTGTGTAGGTTTCCAATATACTTCTGCCTTCAGGCTTCTGTCCCCTCCCAAGTGGACTGCACAATCCAAAAAGGCCAGACAGTCATCTCTGGCATCCTCACGAGTGAATTTGATGTTGATATCCACAGAGCTGAAATGCTTGGTGAAAGCCTCTACCTCCCGGGTCCTGATTTTAACCCATGTGTTATCCATAGTAGCGGAACCAGTGGCTGGGAGTGGTACCAGTGAAGGAAGACAGGGCTTTCTTCTCAAATTCTTCCATGTATAGGTTGGCAACTATAGGAGACACCGGGGAGCCCATAGCACAGCCGTGTTGCTGCCTATAGAAGTGACCCCTAAACTGGAAGTAGGTAGTGTTTAAACAGAGTTCCAGTAGAGTGCATACATGGTCTTGGGTGAGGTTAGTCCTGCTGTTCAGCGTGTCATCCTTCAGCAGTCTCCTCTTCACCACCTTGACAGCCTCTGTGGTGGGGATGTACGTGAACAAGGATGTGACATCATATGAGACCATGGTTTTGTCCTGGTCCAGCTGCAGTTGTCTGATTTTATTAGCAAAGTCCTGACAGTTTATAATGTGGCATTGTGTTTCCCACCAAAGGAGCCAGGATGTTGGCCGTGCTTGGCTATGTTGTAAGTCACAGAGTTAATGCTGCTGACAATGGATCTGAGTGGGGCGCCTTCCTTGTGTATTTTGGGTAGGTCATAAAAGCAAGGGGTGGCCTCCCCAGGGTATAGTCTGTAGTATAGTCCCCAGTCAATAACTCCCTCCTTTTCCAGCTTCTGTAAACAGTCCTTAACCTTCTTCTTGTAGCCACTGGTGGGGTCCCTCTTCAGTGCTTCATAGGTGGTGGTGGTGGTGGTTTATAATTTTGATCTGAAAGCTGAATTCGCACTCTGCTGACTCACTGGACACTGGGCTTGCCAGCTCCACTCAAGCCAAAGTTTTGAAGTCTGGGAACATTTCTCAGGATTTCCCGATCCTGCAGTACTCACTTCACCAGGAGCATGCATTCCTTCTGCCCCAGTGGTGCAGTTGCACCCCTCTGTGAGCCGTCATAGACGTGCTTTGTGGGCTCCAGTCTGTACCTGTTCAACACACTGTCAGCTCCTGGATAACGAGATGCATTGAGTACAGTCTCTGCATGTATTTGGACTGTGGGAGAAAGCTGGCGTACCCAGAGAGAACCCACACAGGCACAGGGCGAACATGCAGACTCTGCACAGAAAAGCCCCGGGTCAGCCGGGGCTCGAACCTGGAACCTTCTTGCTAGGAGGTGACAGCAGCCACTGCTATATAGACATAAATACTTGCTCGTCCCTTGCATTTGCAGCTGCATTTACATAATTTGTGTAGAGTCTAAAACAGCCCTTACAGTCCAGTTTGATGTATGTTGTTACTTTACAGCTTGATATGGTGTCTTACACTCACACATGAGAATTCGCTGTATTTTGCCAAGAAAAAAATGTTGTTCATATTAAAATTTGTAATGAATACTTGCCAGTATGCTTGTATTTTCAGCATTAATGAGGTTAGGGAGTTTGCTATTTGCTTTGTTACGTATATGTTGTGGACAAAATAAAAAGGTCATTTCAGCTCAGCTGAGGCCAAAAATTGAACTAGAATTCATGAAAACTCAAGAGCTTCAGGTGGCTTCACCTTGCAGTTCCCAAACCCCTGGCAAACCCCAACGCATGGTGTAAAATAAAACTAATCTGACCAATATCATTTTGAAAGCACCAGAAAATGGTGGATATATAATGGATATATAGAAAATATTCTCGTGAATTTTTTAATGCCGTGTAAGAATAGGCCTATGGTTGTACGTATATGCATGTAGACCATCTTTATTAATAAAAACCATGGTGTATACTTTGGCTCAGTGAAGTGTCAGCTCAGTGATGCATGTGACCACAGTGCATGACTTTGAAAAAGCACAGCAATAAATAGGTTACCTGTTTTGTTTTCATATTGTTGCGATCTTTTTGACTAATTTGACATAGTTTAACAACAGTAGGTCAATTATGCCCCATACTGATGTTTAATAATAGAAACTAAAGGAGGAAAAAGTGTTTGATGCAAATGCATGTATAGTAACTATGTTGCTGCATTCATGATATCAAATAAAGATAATATGACCAGTGTCAATTATAAAGCACCAGAAAAAATGTTTAATTAAGGCAACAATATATCATTGTTTTTCATTTTCATTCATTAATACTGACAAGCATCACATTGACCCCATGCCAACATTTCATTTCAGGCACAGAAAATGTCCTTGCCCTGTGTGATGCATGTTGTTATAGTGAGGTGTGATGTGGTGCATTATCGTTCATTAACCGTGCAGCATACTGCTCCTCAAACAACATTGTGAGCCAATATGAACAACAGCTTATTACAGTGTGCTGCAGTCTTGTATAAATTTATTTGACCCATTTGTCAACATGAACAGTGCATCCTGTTATATTCACCATCTTTCATCTTTACACAGATGTTCTATTGTTGCTGTGACGCTGCTGCTGTCAACAGATTTAGGTCAGTGTTTCCTGAAAGAAGTATGGTTGTGGAGGTGGACTAATTTGCCATGACACACACACACACACACACACACACACACACACAAACTAAGGGATCTGCATTAAAACAGTAGAATACACTAAAACATATGAAATGATCAAATCAAGAAGTGTTTATCTCTTTCCCGCAGCTGTCTTGCTCAAATTTTTTCTTCATCACCATCAAAGACAACATCTGATTTGTGTATTCCTCATGTTCCTTTAAATAAAATTCTCTCAGGAAATGTTCTGTTAATGTTCAGTTCCTGACCTTGTTTTTATTTTGTGGTCCCTGACTTTCTTGATTTGTCCTGCCATCAGAAGTTTTCTTTTTTTCCAGTAACAACAGAAAACCACAACAGATTGCAGTTTGTTACAACCACAACGTAAAAGTAAAATAATGTAGTATTGATTAAACTATTGCAAAAAACTGAACAGTAGCAGAGTTAAACATGTAACATTTGGGTTACAAAGAAGAGGAAAGTTCATGGAGCCATTTATTAAGGGTTTGTTAGTTTTCGAGAGTGACTGAGGCACTGATGAAGAGTCAGACCAACATGTTTCTTTGCATTCAGGTCATGTTAGAAGAGACACTAGAAAGAGCAGAGGGTCTGAGACAGAAGATGACAACTCCTCCCACCTGCTGCATCTCCTCTCGATGCCTCCTCTCCGCCTGCCTCTACTCACTGCTCCTCCTCCAACAGGTGAATCTTCTTCCTTTCAGCAGGTGATTTCTACATTTAGTTAAAGAACAGTTCTATGACCACAGTGGAGTCAGATTTGGTGTAAGGAAACTGTCTTTAAGGCGGTGTTCATCATACGTCTGTAAACAGATTCCAGATCAAATGAGCAATCCTGGATTTTTAAATACCAGCTGAGGTTATCCTGATATTTCAGTTCTTTGACCCCCACCTGTGTTGTGGATTAGAGAAGATGGATTCAATCCAAGATAAGTGTGCGCTCTCGTGGTCAATAATTAGACTGTATTTGCTCTCCAGCCCCTTTATTATTTACACCTGTGTGTGACACTTCTGCCTGCACATCTGTGTTTATGAAGCTTAAAATGTTAAATATTTGTGGTGAAATTGTCCTAAATGTATACATTCTGTTATACGTTTATTATTAAGTTCATAGTTAAAGGTGGTGTTGTACTGCACTACATTATAGTCATGAGAGGGTCTGAATATTAGGAACACCTCTGAATATAATGCATTTACAGAAGTAAACTGTGCATAAAATGTAGGGGTGGGAATCCTTTCTGAAGTGGCTATAGCCTATATACCCTAAATTGCAAAACTGATAACTTGGCCACATCCATGGAGAAAAATTGTAATACTAAGTACTAGATCTATTAATTCCCTTTGTTTTTAAGGCTCATAGGAAGAAGACAGACTGTGACAACTCACAGGAACAGTTTCAGAGCTACGTGCACTTTTCAAATAACTCAGCGCTCTTTATTACATTTTCCACATTAACAACCCTATTTGAAAATCTCAGGTCAGTGTACACCGACAGTGTGGTGGTCAGAGCGCAGCTCCTCTTTGTCTGCCCTTAATATGAGGAGCTAACAGTCTGCATCAATAAATGATTATCTCCTGACTGAAGTGGT
>NW_018128057.1:52279-58333 GCF_001952655.1 Monopterus albus | reverse complement strand
ATACCATCTGTTTTCTTTAAACTCATGCCTTATTATAATTGCTCCAATGTCAATGAGTCGCTTCCTGCTCCAAGACCCTTTAAATTTTATTGTGTTTGCATTGAATAAGGTGGAAAACTAACCTAACCAACTAGGTTTGGGATTATGCACATGTTGCCATGACAAGTCCCATGAGACCTTCGAAGAAGAAGCTTTATTTTTATTGTCATTGTAACATTGTGACACGTACAATGAAATATTATCTGGAGCCGAGGGCTCTGGGCCGCTGCGTACATACGCGCCACCATCACGGGCAACTTGGGGAGGTTCAGTGTCTTGCCCAAGGACACTTTGACATGTGGACTGCAGGCACCGAGATTCGAACCTCTGATCCGGAGACAGCTGCTCTACCCACCGCACCATTGTCACCCCAAAACAGATGAACCAACAAATAATATGAAATAGTCAACAAAGTTATCTGCTTAACCTGTTAGTCTACGTACAAAGAACACCCCACAAGTCAGTGAGTACATGTTGACAGAATATGTGAACCTCCAAAATATAACCGATGTCTAAATCAATAAAATAAGCAGATAAACTATACCGATCAATCTGATCTGTGATCAGATGACAAAGTTTGATAACAGATGTTCAGAACCTATTTAGTGATTTGCGATTGTATTAATGAAATGATATCACATGATCAAAGATGGGTCCACTGAGGAAGATGCTTCTCTCTGCATATTATCTCACTGCTCACCATCTCGACTGAACTGAGGCGCAGTTTGTTTCATGAGAAATGTTTCTAATCTGAGGGATGATGTCAGATTGACTCTGTATACCTGAGACAAATGCGTAACAATGTGCTGAATCATAGCACATGTAGTCTTTTTACAGCTGTATTATGACACTTTATCTTGTCCTCAGGCCTCTTCCTTCACTGTTCATCTGCTCATCAGTTGTTTATTTTTAATCTTTGCCAATTAAATCCAGTTCAGCTTGATTTCATGCTGCTGTGGATCTGCAGCAGCGCGACAAATCTGCAGCTCAGCATGTCATTACTGAAAGTAAAGTGACTAACAGCAACACAAACACAAACCAAATGAAAAACAACAGCAGGGAGCCGAACGTCCAAAGAAGAAAGAGAGAATCAGGATCAGAGAGAAATTTATGAAGACAGAGAGAGAGAGAGAGTCCTTTGAAGGACTGTCTGTGATCTTCAATGACAGAGACACAGGTGATTGATTCATTCATGGGCTCATTGATTGATGAAATAGGGATTTTTCCATGATTATTTTGTTTTTATTTTCCAGATTTTGTAGTCTGTTGTAGGTCTGCACGATAATGGAAAAAGTCATAATAATCAGAATTATTTTGGTCAATTTTGAGATCACGATTATTTAATCACTCACTGACTGAAAATATTATGCTTTAAAAAACGTTCTAATAATCACCTTGATTTGGCCAAGTATGTTACACACACAAGGAATTTGTGTGCGTGATTGAAAGCCCCTGATATCACGATGAGTGCCACGTGATGTTGACATTATAGACGTACTCCCTCAGAGACATTACAGGACTTCAGCTGCAATCACAGTCCACAGAATAGTGTGGCACATAATGCCATCAGAAAACTACATGGTGTCAGTTTTATGTTTCAGTTTTTATTCAGATTAAATAAACCAGATGTAACATGTCAATCAATGATCTGTAAAGGTGTTGGCAGATGGATTTTGAGATGAAGCCAGCCTAGCTGTCTTTCTGAAAAGCTAAGTTAGCTGCGTTCCAGTGCTTATGCTAAGCTACTGTAAGCTAGTCAACTGTCAGTTGTAGCTTCATATCTGGCATACAGATGTGAAAGTGGTGTCACTCCAATACCTAATGTTGGTTTTATGGTTTCTGTGTGTTGTGTGAACCCGCTACCACATTTTGTTCACAATCCTACACACACTGTTTCCTGTCCCTCTTGCTGTTTGTCTCGGCATGTCCCCGGCTATAGTCAGTTTGCAGAACAGGCAGAAAAAGACCTGAGACAGGCTTTTATTTTGCAGGAGAGTGAAGGGTTAAAGTGTTTCCGTCATAACTGCAGATACTGCAGGTCCACACACACACACACACACACACACACACACACACACACACACACACACACAGAGAGAGAGAGACACACACTCCGCCTGTGATGTGTGTTGCATTTAAATATGACACTGATTAAATTTGTCAGCACAGAAGAAGAACAGTGGCTGAGAGGTGGCGGAGATTTGACATGTTTATCAGTTGAGAAGCCATCTTCTTGGGAAAGGTGGTGAAAGCACTGACCTGTGAGAAGGAACTATTTAACAACCAGACTCAAACACTGATGTGTGTTTACAGCGGTTAGTGTTTAGAGCTACAGCAGGTGGAGTAACCACAAATTAAAGAAGCAGTTGTCTGCCTTTTTTCTCTAATCATTGTTCAAATCAAACAGGAAGGGTGAATTACTAAAATTATGATGTCATCCTTTAGGTGGAGCTCACTGGGAGGGGGTGGGGCTTCATACACTAGGAGACAAGGAAGTGTGGCCTTTGGTTCTAACCAGTCAACTATGCAGAGGAGCATGGCTACAGCCTATCATCAGCTTGGAGAGAAGACTGTCTCTACCCATGCAGGTACATCAGATTACATTCATCATTAACTGTTGGAGGCTTTTGTCCAAAGCAACATAAAATAAGTGTATTTAAACAACATCAGGTGCAAGGGTGTCATATGATGTATACATTGTATAGGAACAAAATTTGACTACTTAATGTAGGAGTGTATCCCTTTTAAACAAATAACTTAAAGGGCCCACAGCGCCTTTCCTTGTTTTTTTACTTATCTACAATGTTACAACGGTGAATTATCATCTTAGACGTGACTTAAAGCTCAAAAAATGAGGCGTACATATGTTCTAGTACTTCTGTGCAGAAGCAACTCGGTTTATACACTTCTCGCAAACTCTCACTAGGGAGAAATTTTTTTCTAGCAACTTAAAATATTACGTGATAGTTTAACCGTCTCCTTGAATGGTCATAATCTCCAGGCCGTTGCGCATTCATGTAAGCTTGCTTGACATCAACTGTGCCATTGTAAAAGAGGAATTTTCTGACTTCTCCTGGTTTGGTGGATATATTCTACCTCCTGCTGCTGCACTGCGACCAGAGGATGTGGAGAAAAATACAGGGTCTGAGGTTACTGCATGTCCGGGAATGTTCCTATACAGGGACTATGTCTTACCTGACCCAGTCTAACCTACAAGCAGCTGCCTGTGAAGCCCCTGCTGTGGTTAATGATCAGCTCATCAATGCTGGATTCCCCCGGAGCACAGTACCTGGTTGTTCTGACTGGTTGAGGCCAGTGTGTCTGCCGCATGTGATGTGTTGCTGGTTAACCAGCGGATTGACAGCCCATAATGTTATTGTCGGCGCTACTCTACCTGTTGGAATCATTGTCACTACTTTGGGACTGTATGTGGTCGTGTGGGGGAAGACGCAGCGACCACAGCGATTTACCAACCTTGGAGCTACTTGAAAGGGAGTGATGTTTCCACTACTTGTTGGGACTTAACGGTAAGTTTAAAAAACACATGTTGTGTGTTTGTTAATGCCTTGTTTTTGTAATGTTAGAAGGAATTGTTGTAAGGCTGGAGAAGTTACTATGGCTGCATTATGCCAGTTAAAATATTGGGTTTCTCATTTACCTGCTTTGTTTAGAGTGTTACACATCCCTTTTCATCGGTACATATACTGTTGTTTACCTATCTATGGAGGAGACATTCATATTAATTAATGCCATCGCAGTTTGTTGTGCCCACTTTCATATTCTGATTCGAACATGTCAGGATTTGAGATACGGTCATTGTCAAAAACGCAGCTTATTTGTCAGTGTTTTCATCGTTCCCCTGTCAAGAAGTTCCCCCTGTTCAAAACTCATGTAGCACCTCCCTCGGTGGTTGTAATTAGGATGATGTTAGGATTCAGGTTAGGGGAAACGGATTTCGAGACAACACCAGCAACAGGAGTTGTGCACATTCATAAACTATCCTCTCCTTTTCAGGAGGAGGATCTCGGGTTTTATCATTGTGAAATAATTACAATTTGGAGTTATGAGGGGTGCAAAGCTAATCTAGAGGCACCCAAGATTAAACATTAAATGGCTGGAAATGAGCAGGCCATGGGCTCTTTGTCATGTTCACTGCTACTGTGCTGCGGGAAAATGCTGGCTCTGATGGCAGACAGTGAGGAGGGAGGTGTAGTAGTCCAGGAGGGAGATGACAAACACCTGCATGAACACCGGGGTGCTACTCTGGTAAGTAAGGGGTTAATCCTCCTCACGGAATAAAGGAGGAATTAAGTGGCTTGTCTTACCTGTCCAGGTTGTCTGTCCACTTGTCTCTTTCCTGTCGCTATCCATTTAACTTACTTTAATCCCTGCCCTATCCCTAATTTACAGGTGATGAAGGAGGTTCATCACTCCTCCTCTTCACGATTTTCTTCAAGATTCACTTTGATGACTGACTTCAGACACAGTAAGACCTGCCTGTCTTTCTGTCTGCCTGTTTGTCTGTCTGTGTTTAGTTTATGTTGACTGGTTGAAACGTGACTCTGCCATAAACTGAGACTGATATGTTTAAGATCATCCTCCATTGCCCCCCAGATGGTGTTTGTTTCCAGGTGATGCGCAGTTTGACTGCATCAGTAAAAGCTGTAGTATAAACCCTTTAGCTGGTTGAAGTCTGATAAATATCCTCATGTCCCTCATGTCCCTGGAGTCAGCATCCATTGGGTCTCAAAACTACAGCTTTGACAAGTAAAACAAGGCAAGGCAGCTTTATTAATGCAGCACATTTCATATACAGAGGCAATTCAAAGTGCTTTCCATAGTCAGAGAAAATGCAGGAACTGAAGATGAAACATTGTTAAAATGAGAAAATATGGAAAATGAATATATAAACAGATAAAATAAAAGGCCTGAAACATGATTATCTAGCAGTTGAGGGCAGAAAGTGCCATCTGGAAGAAATGAGATGATCGGACCTGTGGCAGCGCAGCTTCAGGCTTAGGGGCTCCAGGCTACATTAGCTGCTACTAGCATAACACAGCCCTGGTGTATGGAGCACAGGCAGAGTACAATAGCAGTGTGTAGATTACATATTGATATCATATGTAGTAGTTAATAGGTAACAGTTATGTAAGTGTGAGTTAAGAATGCTTATAATAATCTATATAATCTCTGCAAGCTGTGCTCTGTACTCTGTTAGGCTCTCTGTAAATTGTTTAAATGTTCGTGTGCTCACCCTCAAGTTCATGTCTTAAAAAGGGAGAGACTTGGTGGGTTAGTGCAACCTAGAAGCTCATGTTCTGCCCATTTCAAAAAGTTCCTGGAAGAAGTGATATAATGCTGACATAAAACTGTGAATTTGGTATAAACAATATGATGGACGTGTACGGGTGTGAGTGGTTAAAAAGTAGTGCGTTATGCTGTATTTGGAGAGTAAGCAAGTAAGGAGCTAGTTGAAAAGGGAGACAGGAGAGGACTGCCTGATTGATTCAACTGATAATGCACGAATAATTCTCTTATTCACTATTCTGTTCAGCTCTCTGCAGAGAAGGTGATTCTGTTCCCTGCCTCTCGAATTATTGAACTGCTTTTTGAATTATTGTAATAATAAATGATCATTGGAATTGTAGTGATTCGTCTGTGAATTAATTTAGCTCACGAGACATTGGCCACTACAGTTTGAACAGTTTGTCATTCACTACTTTTACTTGTTCATCAATAGTTAGCAATAAATTCAGATTTCAGAAACTCACTAATCAATGTCATCACAAAAATCAGCAGTTTATTTTCAGTTCGATCCAGTTTTATTTGTATAGCTCCAAATCACAGCAAAAATGCTCCCAGGCACTTTACATAGTAAGGTCTAGACATGGTTTATTCTTATTATTATAGCAGAAAAACCCAACAAACCACTCGGCGACAGCGAAGAGGAAAAGCTTCCTTTAACGGAAGAAACCTCTGACAGACCCCGGCTCTCGGTGGGTGGGCTTCTGCCTC
>NW_018128057.1:46118-52155 GCF_001952655.1 Monopterus albus | reverse complement strand
GAGCTCAGGAGGCAGGGGTACCTGCAGAAAGGTACAGGGAGAGAGAGAGAGAGAGAGAGAGGAGACAATGTATATCCAGTAGACAAATGATATAAGTTTTATTGTTTCTGTCTGTCAGAGAAGCAAGGGATGGGTGGAGGTAAAGTTTCTTATCGAGGAGCATTATTGCTGAGGACGGAGAGAACGACAGACGACAACAGACAGGTGAGTTCTAACATCCGTCCACAGACCAGAGATGGGGACTTGAGTTTGTGACTTGGGCTTAAGTTGCGCACACAGTGACTTGAGACTCAACTTGCGACTTGTCCTCAAAAGACCTGAGATTCATCTCAGATTCGAGAAATGGGATTCATGAACAGTGTCTGTTGTACTTTTTATTTTTTATTTAGCACATTAACATTAAGGGCATGACTGACGAGCTGTATGTCATCCTTTTCCTATTATCACACGACTCTACACATGCATGTCGTATGCTGCCACAGATAACTAAAGTGCAGCAACAACACTGTGACTGTAGCGATCACACCTGCATCTGCTGTGCCATTTTATCAGAGACCTCAAAATGCACTCTGATAAGTTGACCATGTAATGTTACAGGCTTATAAGGTTACCGTAACACTGGGTGAGGCTAGAGCCATGTGTTAATTTAACTTTTACAAGCTGTGGTCAGATTTACTCAGACAGGCTTATAAGGTTACCGTAACACTGGGTGAGGCTAGAGCCATGTGTTAATTTAACTTACAAGCTGTGGTCAGCTTTACTCAAGGGAGGAAGGGGAGATGCCCTACATGTGTCTTTAACATTTGCATACAGGAAGTCTATTGTCCTGTCCTTCCTGGTGGGGCTGTTCACAAAACGTCACGTGGTTGAAGTCCCCTGATATTGCGATGACCACCACGTGATGTTGCATCTGTATCCGCGCAATCGTTGAGTGGCCTGCAGCTCAACACAGAGCAGGCCTGTAGCTCTGACATTGCCTGCTCAGTCCATCTTTTCACTGTTCTCATCACAGGATTCACAGCTTTAAGCTTCTGCCTGTATGTTGGGATGAGATGGACCATGCAGTGATCAGAGGGACTGAGGGCTATCACCTCACTAACACAGGCCCGAGGGGGGATGTAAACCCCAGTCAGTAGAAATTAGTAAAACTCCAGCTATGAGTAAAACGGTTTGCAGTTAAAGAACAGTGTTTCTAAATCAGTGTTGCAAGTTTTCCCTAACACTGTGACATCTTTACACCAACCTTCATTTATGTAGAAGCAGATTTCACCTCCTCTCATTTTCCCAGATAACTCCATTGCGTGCTCCGCTCTGTGGATCTGGAAGCCTGGCAGCTGAGCTGCACTGTCCAGGATCAACTCACTGAGCCATATCTCAATGAAGCACAGACTAGCAGAAAGTGAGAGTTAGCCTGGTTGCCGAGGAGTAGTTGGCTAGAGAGCGGAGAGTTGCTAAATGGATAGATGGGAGCAGTTTTCCGTTTCTTTAAAATGGGAGAAAAGTTTTTGGAGTGAGCTGCTGTATCTTCAAGAGCTCTTCTCTTGTAAAAAGAATTCAAGATGGATTGCAGAAAACTGACAAAAAAAGCGAAAAACAGGAAAAGCACAAGAGTGCACACCCACACACACAGCTGAGGCTGCTATCTGTGGCACCATCTTGATCACTGATCAGTCTGTTAAACTATTCTCAGATCAGCTCCGGTTAGGTTCTGGGTTTAGATCTGTTTCCTGTGTCTGTTGCAGTGTACCACTGTGTCTGCAGACAGAGGAGATGATGAAGATGGCAAGAGGGAGGAGGACAGTGAAGAAGGAAGGAAAAACAAACGTCCTGTTGCCTCCACTCCTGTCCCAGGGTCGCCATGGTAACTGCTGCTCTGACATACACACATGCACACGTTTGTTTAGCTATATGTGTGAGGACCCTCATTGACATAATACATCCCTTAACGCTGACCCCTAACCTTAACCATAGCCTAAACCTGATTCTAACCTGAACCCAACCCTTTGGAGGTGTGAGTCCCAGACAACATGTCTTTACAACAGTGTCATAAAAACACTGGTCCACTCAATGCAATAAAGACACACAGTTTATTGATGTTCATAATTATTGATTTTTAGTATTAAACAAAGCATCTTCAGCATCAGAGCAGCGCCTCCCAATGTTTTTAATGTGAGTCTGATGTTCAACAGTGAGGTTTAACCAGCCTCTTTCAGCAGTGTTACCATGACAACCACGAATGGATACAGACCAACACGTCATTTTGTGTTTAAACACGTCAGGCTATCTGTGTGTAACAGTATATACCTGTCCATCTGTAACTGTCTGTCTTTCTGTCTGTATGTAACTGTTTGTAGCTGTCTATCTATAATTGTAATAGTTTGTAACTGTCCATCTGTCTGTCTGTAACTGTAACTCTTTGTCTGTCTATACTGTTCCTTGATGACATCTTTACACACAGTTGGCAGAATCTCAGGAACCTTCATGAGGAATTCACCTGGATGGTTTTCAGTGAACAGGTGTGTCTTGTCAAAAGGTACCCGGTGGAATGTCTTGTCTTAACGAGACCATCACTTGTGTTGTGCTGAGTAGTTAAACAGCAAACTTTCCAGTACTGCAGTAATGCACATCATGGCAAGAACCAGTCAACTCCGTAAAGAGAAACAACATCCATCGTTACTTTGAGACATGAAGGTCATTCAATCCGGAATACTTCAAGATCTTTGAACATTTCCTTATGCAGTCTTAGAACCATCAAATGCTCTGATGAAGCTGGCTCTCATGAGGATGCCCCAGGAAAGGAAGACCTCTGCTGCAGAGGATAAGTTCATTAAAGTCACCAGCCTCTGAAATCACCAATTAGCAGCACATCAGATTAGAGGCTACATGAATGGTTCTTTGAGTTCAAGTAGCAGACACATCTCAACATCAGTGGTCGAATTGCTGCAGATAATCGACGACTGAGGGAGACCAGTAAGAAGAGGAGAAACACAAGGTCTGTACTTAGACCAGTGGAAAGCTGGAATTTGGTCTGTTGAGTCCAGACTTGTGATTTTTGGTTCTAGCTATATAGAAAGATACTTCACTGATTTATTGACCGTCGTATTTTTGTGAGACAGGTGGTATCTACAAGTGTGGTTCTCACTGTGAAACATGGAGTAGGAGGTGTGATGGTGTCTGTGTGTGTATGTGGGGGGGAGGGTTGTGGTGACACTGGTGGTGATTTATTCAGGTGCACTTAACCAGCATGGCTACCACACCATCCTGCAGCAACATGCTGTCCTGAGCTCAGTGGGACCATCATTTGTTTTTCAACAGGACAATGAGCCAAAACCTCGAGGCTCTGTAAAGAGAGTGATGGAGCGCTGCATCAGGTGACCTTTCCTCTGCAGTCATCTGACCTAAACCCAGCTGAGATGGTGAAGCACTCAGCACATGTGAGAACTTCTGTTAGACTGATGAAAACCATTCAGTTTACAATTTTTGCTTGCTACATAATTTCGTGTGTGCGCGCGTGTATTTAATAGTTCTGATGTCATTATGACTCTAAAACATAGAAAGTAATAGAAACAAAGCAAAGAACAAATGGGAATGCGTGTCCAAATTTGCAACTGATGCAGTACATGTGTTCTGTGGACTTGGTGAAGGTTTCCGGTCCGTTTCCCGAGGTATCTGGTGGGCGGGTACAAGGGCTGTTAGGACTCATGTAACCAGAGTGACAGCAATGTCACAATATTGTGTGTTTAGGTGTGTGGTGTGGACTGGAGATGATCGGGTCTTCTTCTTCAATCCCACAATACACTTGTCTGTCTGGGAGAGACCAGGGGAGCTGATTGGCCGAGACATCAGCAGTATCATCGAAGACCCACCTCACAAGAGGAAGAAGATGACACGCGATGGTCTGTCATCTCACCTGTCACTTCTGTCATCTCACTTTTCTGTCTCCCCACACTGTTTAAACTGTTGAACTCTTTCTGACAGACATCAGCTCCAGCTGTCATTTACCTGGTCTCCATGGTAATGATGAAGATGATGAACTTAAACACAGCTCTAAGAGGAACAGGCGAGTCTGACCAATCAGAGAGCATCTTACTCGTTTATGTCATCATCACTGAGTGATATGATTGGTCACTTTTGGTTCAAGGTTTCTCAGTCGCTATAAAAAACAACCACACCGGTCTTCGTCTCCCTGTCTCTCTCTCTGTATGCTTTTTCTCACTGTCTCTCTACATCTCTCTCACTCTGTAGGGCAGAGGAGACTACATCGCTTGTCTCTCATCCAGGAGAGCTTCTCTCACTGGAGCTTCGTATGGCTCACTTCAGAGAAATGATGCTGGAGAGAGGGGTAACACCCACACACAAATATGTACATACACATACAGTATGTACATGCGTTGTATAGATACAGATATAACTACAGATACAGTCATAAGAAAAAGTCATGGTATTTTTCTTGGTTTTCTGCATAAATTGGTCATGAGATGTGGTCTGATCTTCACCAGTCACAAATATCATCAAACACAATATTTCTAAGCTGATAAAGAAAGCACAAACAGTCCTGATCTTTCATGTCTTTACTGAACACACCCATTAAACATAATAAATCTATCTACTGACCTGTGTCTCAGGTGTCAGCGTTCTCAACCTGGGAGAAAGAGCTCCATAAGATAGTGTTTGATCCTCGATACCTGCTGCTTACATCAGATCAGAGGAAACAGGTTCAGTTTAACATGCTCTGATGTAACAACACTGTTGTGTCTGTTGTGGTCTTTTAGTGAATGACAAACCTTTATGGTGTTACTTTGACATCACTGTTGTCTGTGCGTGCAGGTGTTTGATCAGTTTGTAAAGAGCAGGGTAAAGGACGAGTACAAAGAGAAGAAAAGTAAACTGCAGAAAGCCAGAGAAGAGTTCAGACAGCTGCTGGAGGAGGTGAAGATAACCAGCAGGTATCGGTCATTCACTATTCACCACCCTTAATTATTCAGCTCTGTTTCTGGATCTGAGCTGAGTCCACGTCCTCATCTGGACCAGTAGGTCATCTCTGTGTGCTTGGTACAAAGTATTTTTAAAGCTGCACCCTAAACATCAGAGAATCAAATCATCACTAGAAGGAAATGCTTAATAGATCTTTATTCATCTAATCCTGAGTCAAAGAGAAGATTTCACCCAGCTTGTGTCTAAAGTCCCTCATTAGTTCTTAGTAAATTGGAGGCGACTGTGGCTCAGTGGGTAGAGCAGTCATCTCCCAACCTGAGGGTTGAAGGTTCAAATTGACTGTGGCTCAGTGGGTAGGTCAAAGTGTCCTTGGGAAAGACACAAGTTGCCCCTGATGGTTAGAGCCATTGGTGTGAGTTGGCGGCACAGATGGCTGCCTCGGTTCTGTACCGGAAACAAATTCCTTGTGTGTGTAACATACTTGGCCAAATAAAGGTGATTATGATTATGAAATGCCCACTAGTTTCAAACTAGTGATTTAATAAATCAGGTTGCACCAATCAAATGGAAGAGATGCCTGGTGTTGCTTTGTGGCTCAGAGAAAATAAACTGCAGTGATCTGAAAAGATGCACTCATAATGTTCGCTTCTGGTGACCTGAATCGTCAATATTCAGAGGGAAATGCTGATTTTCATATCTCTTTCTTTTTTTCTGCAGATTGACATTTAAGGAGTTCTGTACTCGCTACTGTGGTGACCAGCGGTTCAATGCCCTCAAGAGAAAAACAGAACAGGAAGTCCTCTTCAACCATTACATCACAGCCTTAAAGAAACGAGAAAAGGAGAACCAAGCCAGACTGAAGAAGATGAGATGAAAACAATGCCATTCTACGCGCTGAACCTTACAGAACCAAACCTTTGTAGAACTCCTCCAGAACCTACTAAAACCTTCAAGAATCTTCAAATATCTTCCATGATGACTGAACATATCCTGATTCTCTGAAAGTAGAGACTGGGATCTGATGTAAACCTGGCTCTTGAGTGGTTCTGAATTTTTGTTTGTTGTTTTGTAGACTGCTATTTTTGGATGGGGCCCAGCCGCA
>NW_018128057.1:43675-46033 GCF_001952655.1 Monopterus albus | reverse complement strand
CAAGTATCAGCATTAAAACATTGAGTTGAACTGGTTAAACTACCATTACCCCTAGTTGCCTATCTGTACATTTATCTGTCTGTCTGTTCAGCTGTATCTGTTCATCAGTCTGTCTGTCTGTGTGTTCATCTGCTTCTAGTTCTAGATTCATTGCTACAAGTTTTAGTGTGAAGAAAGTTTTTTTTTCCAATGTTGAAGTCGAAGTGAAAAATAATTCCATATTCCTATAGCCCCAAATATCTGTTGGGAGCCTTTGAGGTCACCTGGGGGTCACTGGTTGTGTCTGAAATCCCTCCCTATTCACTAATTCACTACTCCCTATATAATGTACAGTAATTAGTTTACTCAGTAGTGAACAGAAGATTGAGATTTTGGACACTTACTAATCATCTGCATTTTGTTGTAGAACCATGTGACAATAATTTCCCATCTGATAAAATGAAGTTCAGCCACAGACCTGAGGGTCTTGACTTCCTTCATGGCTTTGTGTGTATTTTTTAGGATGCTTCTGTAAACAAACTGACATCTGACCTGATGTAAGCCCCACCCCACACACCGGTCAACACCACAGTGAGCTGTGATTGGACAGATTTGTGTCTTTACATTGTTAGTGCCCTGACTTCTCATTGCATGTCTGTGCGTTGTTGTGTGTTCTGATATTTCTTTGGCTGTTGTTCATGACATGTTTTAAATTAAACTGTGAAATACATGTTGTTGTTTGCAGGTGAACTTCCTGTGTTGATGACCTGGGGCCTGTACTACGAGGCAAGATTAGTGGCTTATCCAGCTAACTTTGGGCTCAGCTCAGGTTTTCTGGTACCACAAAGCTGGCTTGCCCTCCGGGCTAAATCACCACGGTAACAGATCAGTGTTTCCCATAGAATTATTCTTTGCCAGTCTTGCCAGACTCTCCGATGTCAGTGAGTCGCTTCCTGCTCTGACCCTCTAAATCTGACAGGTTATCTTGGTTACATTGAATGAGCTTGAGAAAAACCTGCTCCCAAGTAGTTTGAGATTATGGACATGTTGCAGTGACAACGAGTCCTATGAGACCTTCAAAGAGCCAACTGATCCAGGACCATGTGAACTTGTCAAGAAAGATAGTCCATGTACAAATAACACCCCACAGGGTAGTGTAGTGGATTGGAACATTTGAAAACAAGATTTGAATGTATGAAATATTTGCTTTTGACTTTCCATCTCTGTAGTAGTGTTTTTAATGTCTTCAAGGTTTTGAAACATGCTTTGCAGACATTAAACACGCCTCACTCCAGAAAGAAATGAGGTTTTCCTTGTAATTTGTCCTGTTTGTCAGGTGAGAACTTTTGATCTGACTGATGCATAAACACCACCTCAACCATCACCGTGGACTACTGAAGACACCTGTAACTCGACCTGCATAAAAGTTCCATTTCACAGCACTCTGATGTTTGTTTTTTTTACACTTTGTTTTCATGCGGAGCCTCATCAGAAATCCCAGAATCCAAAACTGACAGAGCAGGCTCTTCTCTAGAATCTGAGAAAAGTGAGTCAATTGTTTTTATACATATCATGTTTATATGATTCAGTTTTACAGTGCTTCTCATTAGTTGTGGCTCATTTTTTGGAAACATCACTACTCTTCTCAAAGCTTACTGTGCATTTGTCACAACAGTTTAAACAAACAGCACAGCACTGCACTGTAGTTCATCAGCTAAAGGATAAACTTCACCCAAAACCTTCAGCTCATATCTGAACAGTAAATTTTATGTCAGAGAAAAGGGATATTCCATTAGTATTGTGTGTGTCAGTGTTCTTGGCGTGTTTTGTCACTAAGACAGTTGGGCACTGACATTTGATATAATGTGTGGAAACAGTTTTAATTTCCAGTAATGTTTTCACAGGAATATGTATATGTATGTGGAAAGGCTATTGGTCCAGATGACATACCTGTAGAGGTGTGGAAGTGTCTAGGAGAGACAGCAGTGGAGTTTCTATCTAGTTTGTTCAACATGATTTTAGAGAGTGAGAAGATGTTTGAGGAATGGACGAGAAGTGTACTAGTGCCGATCTTTAAGAACAAGGGTGATGTGCAGAGTTGTAGCAAGTACAGAGGTATAAAGTTGATGAGCCACACAATGAAGCTATGGAAAAGAGTAGTGGAAGCTAGGCTAAGAAAGGAAGTGGATATTTGTGAGCAGCAGTATGGCTTCATGCCCAGAAAGAGCACTACTGATGCAATTTTTGCTCTGAGAATGTTAATGGAGAAGTATAGAGATGGTCGGAAGGAGCTGCATTGTGTCTTTGTGGATTTAGAGAAAGCGTATGACAGAGTGCTGAGAGAGGAGCTATGGTACTGTATGAGGATGTCAGGAGTGG
>NW_018128057.1:35473-43444 GCF_001952655.1 Monopterus albus | reverse complement strand
GGTGTACAAGACAGTAGTGAGACCAGCTATGCTGTATGGGTTAGAGACTGTAGCAGTGAGGAAAAGACAAGAGGCAGAGATGGAGGTAGCAGAGATGAGGATGTTGAGGTTCTCTTTATGAGTGACCACGATGAACAGGATCTGGAATGAGCACATCAGAGGGACAGCTCAGGTCGACTGTTTTGGGGACAAGGTCAGAGACGCCAGACTGAGATAGTCTGGACATGTGCAGAGGAGGGATAGTGGTTATGTTGGTAGAAGGATGCTGGAGATGGAGCTGCCAGGCAAGAGGTCAAGAGGAAGGCCAAAGAGGACATATATGGATGTGCTAAAAGAGGACATGTAGTTATTTAGGGTAAGAGTAGAGGATGGAGTTAGGTGGAAACAGATGATTCGCTGTGGCGACCCCTAACGGGAACAACCAAAAGAAGAAGAAGAAGAAGAAGAAGAAGAAGAAATGGAAACAAAATATCCAACAGATGTGTGATAAAATCACAGAAATCATGGTTTACAAAATTACAGTGCTACATCAAAGAACTGAGCCACCACATTGTTTTGCCCTTGCTTTGCTACAGATTTTCATCCATTTCAAACTAATCTTCTCCATGGCAATACAGCTTCTGGTGTGCAGAATCCATCTTCTGCATCCTTTTGTTGTGATCTCATCACATGCGGTATTTACAGCATCAAGAAATGCCATTTGGTTTAATGATATAAGATCGTATACTTTCCATCTCCATGCAGGAAAACATGGATTCAGTGGTGAGTATGATGATAGGAACTTTTTCACTATCCTTGGTTGATGTGGGGCACTTTCCACAAGTGAGGCTCAAGGATCATCTGACAACCATTTAGTCAGTTTAGCTGTATTCACAGTATAAAGGTAAAGGTAAACACACGTTCCACTGTGATGTTTCTTAAATCAGTTTCAGACTCTGGTTTTTCAATTATTCTTCAAATAATGACAAATTTGTTTGATAAATCAGTGTCCTGAAATGGTGTGATGACAATGAGTGTGCAGCAGAGGGAGACAGAGCTGTAATGCTCCAGCTTTCCATCATATTGGGGGATGCTGGGAAGAGGAGGAGGAGGAGGAGATAACACTAGTAGTGGCTGTAGAGATGCTAACAGCACTGACACCGACAGGAGCTGCCAGCTAACACACACAGACAGGCAGGCAGAGAGAGAGAGATAGGTGGGGGCAGGCTAATGATAACAGCAGCACACACAATGATCAGTAATATACAGAGTGTGCTGCAGTGAGGCTTGCTGCTGTTAGCATGTTGTGGAGAGGAGGCTGACTGACCACACAGAGCAATGCAGTGTCGGAGGCCTCCTATTGGATGGTGAGTGATTTATCTCTTCAAGTGTTAGGGCTGATGTGCGTGTACAAATGTGTACAGTGATGATGTTGCCATGGAAAAAATCATCTATTCATACTGTGCAGTGTGTCTGTGGATAGCCGTGGCAGCATCGGTTCACATGTTAGAGAATCACTTTTCTTGCATCAGTTTCCAGTAAATTAGGAGGACTGTTCAGACTACAGGAAAACTGCAGTGTACAAGTACTACAAATACCAACACTGCTGCTGCTACTGCTACCACTACTACTGTACTGTAACTATTACTACTGATTCTGATACTGCTGCTGCTACTACTGTACTGCAACTACTTCAGCTTGTTCTGAAACTGTTACTTCTACTGATGTTGTCGATAAAAGGACTGTTTGAACACAAATTGATAAATTTTTCTGAGCTCATGCATTATGTATGAATTCAAATGAAGTAAAATCTCTGACCAGCCGGCAGCCAGTCAGTTTTGGGGCCCACTCTTCATGTTTGGTACCCTAGCAACAGTCAACATGAGCTTATTTTAACCCCAACTACCATGTTTCTGTAACCTTTACCAGGAAGTTTTAACTTAAACAAATTTGAACCACAGATCACTGACCATGTTCTCCGTAGGTGTTTACAATACAGTGAGGAACAGAAGTATTTGAACACCCTGCGATTTTGCAAGTTCTCCCACTTAGAAATCATGGAGGGGTCTGAAATTCACATTGTAGGTGCATTCCCACTCTGAGAGACAGAATTAAAAAAAAAATTTCAGGAAATCACATTGTATGATTTTTAAAGAATTTATTTTTCTTGCACAGCTGAACACCCGACCTCTCCCATCCTGGCCACTCTTTGTTCAACTTGCTGCCCTCTGGGAGGCAGTATAGGAGCATAAAAAGCAGAACAAAAAGACTTGCAAACAGCTTATTTCCCTGGGCCATTATAACCTTTAACTCTTCAATCCTATAAACAGATTGGAGGTTCTTTTTGTTTATTTCATTGTGTGTTTGTTAGTGTTTTGTGCGCTTTGTGTTTAATCAATTTTATCAATTGTAATTTTTACAGTTGTAGCTGACTTAAAACTCATTGTACTGGTACAATGACAATGAAGGCTTCTGCATTCTGCATTTTAAGTGGATGATAAGTAGGATCATCACTAAACAAAGGGGTGGTCTACAACACCACCAAATGCAGTCCTGACACATTCACAACTTGACTCATGTGAACCCCTTCCAGTTCTCGGGTAAGAGGTGAAATATCTTCAAGAATCTCAAACAAGTCCAGTGCCAACTTTAGCATGTTTGGATAGTCTGAGTTGTAAAGGTGTGATTGTCTCTCTCTCTCAGGACGTGAAGTGGATGGAGGAGAAGCAGGTGTTGTATCAGCACAATCAGGAGCTGGTGGAGAAGGTGAAGAAGATCAAAACACACAATCAATGTGACTTGAGGTGCTTTCACACAGTGACATGGCTGCAGAGGTGGTGGTGATGGTGGGGGTCTGCATCTCTTGAACACACACTCCACTGTGCTGCTGCTGTTGAAATTCATGATTGTTCAAGCTTTATCAGCGTGATACTGCAGCTGATAATTTTAATTGGCCACCTCTACTGGCCACATTGATGGCCAATAGAGGTGGTGGTGGTGGAGTTGCCATTTGTCAGAGACCATATTCAAGTGCATGAAAAACAGTACATACACAATGTAACTGGCCTTGAGTTCATAGCTTTGAAGGTTGAAGCCCCAGTGAGTGCACTCATTGCAGTTGTATACAGACCTCCAGACTACAGCTTGCCATCATTCCTGTCAAACCTGGGAAGCCTAATGGACGGACTTTAGATCATGGATTGTCACCTCCTCATTGTCTGTGGCGATTTCCATGGAAATCTTCTGTCTAATGCTAGCAAGCCAACACTGGAGCTGTTCACCTCCAGGGGATATGCACAACTCATCACCGCTGCAACTACAGAGAAAAACACACTGCTGGACCTCATTTTCATCTCATGACCACACCAGTGTGTCCACAGTGGTGTAATGAAAACTTATTACAGTTACCACAATCCCGTATATTGTGTATTGTCCTTTAACAGATCATGAAGAAGTCAGGTGAGTTTTAAGACAAGACCATGTAAATGAATTGTGTCTAATATTTATATTTTCAGTGCAGAGATTGATAAAATGGTTTTGCTGAAATGTATGTAATATACCTAGTGCATAACATTTCCTTTTATAAAGTATACCATGATGGCATATAGAGTTATTGAGAAAGATAACAGTTAATGAAAATCACTAACAAGAGAGTTCAATTTAGAAGAGTAAATTATGTAGATGTGCTCAGATAAAATCAAATACACTGTAGCATGATGACTGTGTTGACTAATAAGACTTTTGTAAAGGATATGAGGGAGGGATGCCAGAGCATCCCCAATTAAAAAAAAATGTTAGAACTTCATTTAACTTGCATTCTGCCTAAGAGCTGCTGACCTGCAAAGCACTGCTGTACCCTGTTATTGTCTCTGTTCTGGCACATTATCAGTTATTATATTAATATTTTCTGTCTATGTTCCTCCAAACAGTTAAAAAAAAGACAGGTAAATGCACTAACATGTCATACTTTTACAGTTTGTAGAATTTTAGTCTGTAGATTGAAACTTGGTTTGGCAATTACAGTATACATTTTAAGCGAAATGGATAATATTATGGTTCATGATTTTTTCTGATAACTAAATGGTTATTGGTAAGTATATGTTTCAAGAAAATGCAAAATATTATGGGTCACAATTTTTCAGGTAACTATATTAATATGAGCTATACATTCAGCATGGTTTGGGCTGTGCATTTATCAGGGTGGGTCAGGGTTAGGGTTGATAAGTGCACAGCCCAAAAATGAGTCATGTTCATGATGTAACTACCAGCTGACACTCTACATTTCACACTAACTTCTCTGGCAGGGTGGCTGACATAGTCAGCGTGTTTAAGTTTTCTTTTAGGTTTAGTTGGTTTTTTTCCTTCTTCTGTTTCTGCTTGTTTTCTCCGGGACTGAAAACACACTTCTCTCCTGTTCTCTATGATTCAACCTTCACCTCACCTCCTGCAGTACTCTGAGGATTAACGCAATCAAGACATTATGCTGCAACAGATCAAACACTGCAGCACTATCTCAACTGTCAATCAAAAATGGTCAAATCTGGACCACGCAAAGAAATGTGGTGCTTCCTGCTAGTCCCACTCATGTTTCAAAACAAAAGATGAGATAACTCTTGTTAACTTTTACGTCACCTTTCTTCTGGCTCTGCGTTGGAAAACCTCTCACCAATCAACACTTCATGCTGCCACAACTGGGGACTCATCACTGCCTCACCATACAGACATACAGAGGCATGTGTTTCTTCAAAATAGAACATAAGGTACTGTTATTATAAAGTTTTTTATTTTTATTTTTGAGCTACAAGTTTCACTCATCAGTACTTTTTAATTTAAAAAATTTTACTTTTGTTTTAATTGTGTTCATTTATCTATCCAGTGGTACAGCTATAGTGGTATTTACATTCACTTTTTTCTTCAGGTCCTCTGTCATCCCTACACTCCATAGTGTAGCTTTCCAAAATCATAGACTCCAGTTTATAACACAGTTTTTTTGTTTTCTCTTGTCAGGATGACCTCCATCACACTATCTCCATATCACAATGTGCAGATCCATTGCTCTACAGCGTTTGGTTCATTAGAGTCCAATCCCTGTTGCTCTTCAAGCAAGCCATCAGCAACACTGCTGCAGGAAACACAGCTACAGAGTCATTCAGAGTGTCGCCTGCTCTGTGCATCATCAAACTCCTCCCTAAACAAGTTTTAAAGGTATCGGTTTTATTATTTTACTCCCTTTGTAAAGATCAAAATAAATAACAAAAACAATGTTGAAATTCTTGTTTGCATTTATAATTACAGTTATGCCAGAAATAAAGATTCTCACTGTTTTTCTTTTCAAGGCCTTTGCCCACTATGCCACTGCTGTGATGCTGTCCTCACACCAAACTTTGACCAGACAACTGAAAGCAGAGGTTCACAAGCCACTTCAGAAGCCAGAGGTGTTGAAAGCACTTTACGTGCTCACACAGACACTGTGCTCTCTCCGTTTGTGCTGATGATGGACAGATTCAGCATACAACAGCAGGGCAGAAAACACTACTGACCCATGCACAAAATGAATACTCTCTAGAAGAAAATGACAATTTAATTTAGTACTTTAAAATACTTCACTCTTGACTTTAATCTCTATCTAAACAAAGTGTTTTTTTGTTTGTTTTTGTTCTATAACAGTTCATTCCCTTTATTTTCACTTGATCCATTCTGCCTGCCTTTTTCTGTTTTCTAATCAACAGTTAAAGGAAATACAGGGAAAATGGATGAGTTAGTTTAGTTACTGCATGCAAAATGAACTACGTAACCCAGATGAAATGACCAGTTTTTAAAAATAGTTCTCATTACGGTGGAGTGTCAGCTGGTAGCTATGTGAAAGGCTTTTCACATTTGTGTGCTTTAGCCTTGGAGTAATTTAAACCCTTGGTATACACAACAGATACATATATACTGTAACAATAACTGAAATGTAAACCATTTCACATCATGAAATCTATGCTCAGAATCTTCAGTCTTCACAATGCCAACATCACTATGATTTGATTGGAAACAATTTTCCCCATGGTGGTCTTGACTGTCAGTCCATGGCTAATGAATCTGTGAACTAATGGCGTATTAGCCCAGGTCTAACTATAATGTGAAAAGCCTTTGATGGTAGGACTCAACAATATTTAAAATAATTCAAATTGTAATAACTCTGTTGATCAGATTTTTTTTAAGTTATGCGTACAAATTTCACATTTTAAAATTTCTGCTTTCACAAGGTTGTCTCTAAACTAGTATTTGGCATAAAATATATTACTGTCACAGCTGTGGCTGGTACCTCTGGTACCTTCGCCCCCTCCCGTGCCACAAATCAGACTCTGTGACGAGCCACAACGGACACACCTGCGATCAATCAGGCTACCTGCTCCTAAGTGGGATGCTGGCGTGTTCTCATTGCGAGTTTGTCACTTTACACTCACCTGGAACCTACAGTATCTCCTTGCCACATGCAGTTCTGTGTTTCTGCAGGACAGACACAGACATGAATCAATGGATCTCTTGACAACTCGCTGTTCTCTGTGCTATGCCTGGTCTGCCCTGTATCATCGTCTCCTCTCCTGGCTACAGACTATCCCGGTGGGTTACGGCGGATCACTCTGTTAGCCTCCTGTCCACCTGTACTGTCACACTACCTCCAGCCTGAGAACACCAGCTCCTCCTCCCTCCATCTGACTTCAGCCAGCCCCAGCACCTTCACTCTGGACATTGTGTCTCCCCCTGCTCTGTGGTACAGTCTCTTCCCTATTCAACATCCGGTTTCTGTCCTCCTCTATATACCAGCTATTCAATTGACTTTAGCTGTTATCTGTGACACCTGTTGAGTGGATATTGGGCTAAATCTTCTGTTAAGCAAGACATCCTGCTTTTTGGTCTCTGAGTTCGAGTGTTGCATTTGGGTCCTACTCTGGTGCTTCATATGGATCGTATCATAACAATTACATTGCGTCACTGCTCTATTTTGACACACCTGCTGAAAATTCACAAAAGTGATCAACATATTATTCATGCACTTTGCTTTTTGTATATACAGCCATTACCTAGTACCCAACTCCTATAACCAGTCACTGCTCTATTTTGACACACCTGCTAAATCTTAATGAAAACAAAATGGAGTGTGTGTTGCTTGGTGACCCAGGTACCATATCTGTCTTTGGCCAGGGTCTTGGTCCCGTGGCTCCACGGCTCCACATCTGAAGACTACTGTAAAAACTTAGGAATGACATTTCATAGTGAGTTGATATTGGATAAGCAGATCAACTCAGTTGTGAAATCGAGCTTCTTCCAAATGAGAAGTAAAGTCAAGTTATTCCTTTTTTCAATGATTATGAATTTGTGTCCATGCTTTTATTGTACTCAGGTGTCAGTCATCCCTCTCTCACTTTGAGATGGTTCAAAACACTGCTGCTTGTTTTCTGATAAATACAACCCAACCCATATAACCCAAGTTCTGGCCTCTCTTCGCTGACTTCCAGTCTGTTTTCAAATTGTTATAGACCTGGCAGCTTTAACCACATTGCTTAAGACATTCATTCATTCATTCATTTACTATGGCTTTTAA
The DNA here is from genome assembly GCF_001952655.1 of Monopterus albus. NCBI lineage: Eukaryota > Metazoa > Chordata > Actinopteri > Synbranchiformes > Synbranchidae > Monopterus > Monopterus albus. Next base: position 35,874 of record NW_018128057.1, on the reverse strand, counting down.
TAGACTGTGTCAAACCGCACTATTTAATCAAGGACCTTTTTGTTTTGCAAGTGTGATAATGTATTTTCTATGTTCTTATATTTTTTGTTTATCATGCTGCACAGTTTTGTGTGTTTGATAAAATTAAAATTTAAGTTTTATTTAATTTTAGTTTTTATTTCTTTGAGTTAAAATGGGTCCAAACCTCCATTACAGCTTGGTTTTTAAATTTATTGTGTGAATGCAGATTTTCTATGCTGCTCCTATTTGTTTTATTTTTGCATGGTTTTAAGTGTTTCATAAAGAACCAATGACAGTTAAAGTCAACATTTTAATTTTATTATAAGTTTCTTTAGCTTAAATTAAAATGGTTCAACTTTACAGGTGGAGTTTGGTTTTGCAAGTACCATTTTGATACATTT
>NW_018128057.1:32716-35387 GCF_001952655.1 Monopterus albus | reverse complement strand
ACCCCAAACCTCCCAAATAATAACAACCTGCAGTTATTGTGGCAGCTACCTCCTTAAACCCTCAGATGTTATTGTACTGAGAAACTTTTATAAACCAGTACACTCTGGCTCTTTGAGGAAGTGTTAAATTTAGTCTGAAATAACCAATGAAAGCTGTGTCATTGGACACTTAAGACCATATTTGTTTTGCACAGTATTTGGTTGACATAGGATGTTATTAAGGATAGGATATTTAAAGAATAGTGTGTATTATGTAACAAGTAAACAACTGGATATTTTACATAAACCCTTTTCTGATGTATCTGTCTAAAAATCATTTCAGCAGTTCCATCTTGGCCTTCTGTCTACCCTGTGAACTGTTATGCAACCTCAGACAGCTGGCTGGTTTGTATGGCATAACACCCGAGCAACAAGCCCAACCAGAGAGGCACTGCCTCTCTGAGACACTGCTGAGAGGGTTGGCATACTACTGTTAACACTGTGAATTGTGTAATCGAACACTCACTGTGAATTGTGCAATATGTGCAACTTTAACAATTACCACTTAAAAGTGTAAACCCACTAAAATCATAGGAATGTCAGTAACATCAAACTTGACTCAATAACCACAGAGAGTATTAAACCTTTTCAGGAATTTTATATAGAAGCTTAACAGAGCTACAGCAAAGCAACAAACGGTAAAATATAAACCTTAAAATCATCCATAATTGGCTTACAATCTATATAAATCAACAACTACTATTTCTAAACATAAATCTAGAATGATCATACTGATTAAAATTATTATGGTTGAGCTAAGCTCTTGATCTGAACAACAAAGATTTTTCTCATGCAATCTGGCTCTCAGCTGGCTCTGGGTAGGGCGGTGGCAGATTTGGCCATTGCTTGTTCCTCTTTTTCCTTTTTGCCATGATTCAAGCTTTCAAGAGGGGAAAAGAATTTATAAACAAAAATATCAAAGCTCATCCGGTTCAATCCTCAAAACCCTCAAAGAGAGAAATAGGACAAATTCAGATAAACAAGGTTTTTCTTGGTCAAATCTTCTTAAAGACATGAAAATGTCTAAAACTGTCTTCTTTTCAAGCCATCCTTTCTCCACCAGGCCGGGGGATTTCTTCATTAATCAGCTTTGTAGCAGGAATTCAGTTTCTCTGCTGAACTGTGAGGCTCTGCCACAGTTTCATCGTCCCTCATTGGCATGCATCTTCCTCCTCTGACAGGCCGAACACCTGTGTCCAATTACCCAGAAAAGGGGCTCTCTCTCTCTCCCTCGTTGACATCCATTTCCCCCTCACAGGCCGAGCCTGCGGGGGAGCACCCACAGAGGGGCTCCTTTTCACGGACTCCCTCCCGCAGTACTCAGTCTCCTGGAAGTCAGATGGTCAACTGGACAAAGCCTCTGGCCGCAGCTGTGAAAGGACTCTCCATTCCTCTTTTTGCCTGGCTTTTTATAGGTTCTGGTCAGTAGCCTTTGTCCTCTCATCCAACTAGATGCTGCAGTTTGCAGTTAATACCTTATTTGGCATGCAAAATCATACTGTTCTTAAACATTGCATATTTTTTACGGTCAGCCCAAACCTACTGCCCATAACCAGCCTCCACCCCACTGTGATCCAGCCTTGGATTCTACTTCCTCTTTTCTAGAAAACCAAACCATCTCAATATGTAACAAAAGTGCAAGAAACTCACATCTGACTGAAATAATCAAAATTCCATCATTGCTTTTAACAGAACAATCAGAATTACACACTGATTTCACACGCACTATCGATGCCTTAAAATCAAAACATAAATCTTTATATTTTGAACACTTTACTTGACTAAACATGGATTATCATTGATCAGACGATCAAACAATTATAAGTCAAATCTTTACTTTTAGGCTTGAAACCATCATTTTTGTCGTTTCCTCAGTATGCTGTGTGTCTCTTCTCTGTGTGGCATGCATACACGAACTTTAATTCCTCATTTCAGATGTGTGCCTACTTCCTGTTTTCTGTGACTGCATTTTTCACTCTTAGATGTAAAATCACTTCTCCCCATTCTTTTAATACAATTATTTCACATTTTATTCTTACACATGTATTAATGATTATTTCAACAAACACACAGATAAATCATCTTATGATTATCTTTACTTATAAAAAGCTTAACTTTCTAAACATTCTGCCACAGCATTTTAATAATAATTCCTTTGTCTTCTCCAGCCTCCCCTGGAACTTCCTCTTTCTCCTCTGCCATCTCTGTATCTTGGTTCTCTCTGGGACCCGTATTTACAGCTTCACTGACAATTGCAACCTGTGTTATTGCAAGTGTTTGTCAAGGACACACTGACAATCACAATGTATATTTTAAGTTTATTTGTTTACATCATCATGAGGTGCCTCTAGAAATACTTTAGCTGAATTTTACACAGCTGCTATCCAGGCATCGGTCACCTTTTCTGTTACTGTTACGACCGCTCGACACTAGTGTGAGCGAGCAGAGAATAAACGGACCCAGGCGGCTGGCTTTGGTGCAAGTAGTGGGTTTATTTACAGTGCTGACAGAGGTGCAATAATTATGTACAAGTATGGAAATGAATGAATATCACCGGGTGATGACCAACAGTAGTGGAGGGGTTATTGTCCATGGAGTGATGTGGCTGGGGTTCGGGGGGGGGGGGGAACAC
>NW_018128057.1:31019-32697 GCF_001952655.1 Monopterus albus | reverse complement strand
AAATAACATATGTTTAAACAGGATAACAATATAGTACAATATGTAACGCAAGGGAAGGCTAACGACAGAGAAAGAACTAGCAAGGGAGTGATGGGAAAGCCGAGTATAAATAGGGAGTGACAAAGGAGGCGCAGCTGAAGAGTGTCAGAAAATCAGGACAGGTGTGTCTAATCAAGAGAATCAGTGAGAAGGAGCAGACTAGAGTGAGAAAGAGAGAAGAGAGGAAGGTGCAGCCGGGCAAACCTGACAGTTACTGTGTGCAGGAGAAATTGAAGCATTAGAGAAGGTGGTTAAGACTACATCTAAAATCATTGGCCATTCTCTCCCTTTAGTTATCAGTCATCTTAAACAAAAGCACTGAATAGTGAGGGCTCTCATGCAGCAGCCCCCTTGCCTCAGAGATTGCCTTCTGGAAGAAGGTTTAGACAACACAATTATAAATCAGAACAATTTAAGAGGAGTACATATCCTGGGGCTATCAGGAACAGCTTTGGTATTTAATGCACCCTGTTCTAATGAAGGATAATCCCTTGGCTTATGAACTGTATTTGTTTAGATATATGAAGAGTTGTTTTAATCTTTTCTTTTATTTAATTGATTGTTGTCTAGTTTAAAGTTTGGCTAGTTTAAATTTTGTTTTAAAATCACTGGCTCTGAATTATTTTTATGTTTTGTCCTTTTATGTGGGAGCAAATACTAAGACAAATTCCTAGTATGCTTGTATACTTGGTAAATAAAGGTGACTGGCTGATTAGTTAATTGACTGGTTGTCAAGGAAACAATGACAGTCAAATTTCATGTTTTAAGTATAGTTGTTTATATCATCACCCATTTGAGGTAAAACTCAAATCAAAAAAGTCATAGAAACCTTCCCCAAGTTAATTTGCAAGCTGGGCTGTTATTTTGAAAAGCTGGCATGTTTCTAGGACTGTATGTGAGCTTTAGTTAATATCCTGGGCTTTTATTTGGAAATTCTGGTACATTATGGGGCATCACATGATCTTAATTTGCAACCAGGGGCTTTTATTTTAAAATCTGGCATGCTATGGGGCCTTCATTTCAACATAATTTGCAACAAGGGGCTTTTATTTTGAAAAATTGGTATACTATGGGGCCTTCATGTGAACTTAATTTGTGACATTGGGCTTTTATTTTGAAAAGCTGGCACATTTCCAGGACTGTGGGGTTCAGTTGCTATCCAGGGCTTTTATTTTGAAAATCTGGCATGTTATGGATCTTTATTTGACTACAGTACATTGGATGGACACTGACCTCTTGGGTAATTTGCCAGAACCTTTGACGGACTGCTGTTTCCTGCCTCTACGGTAAACCGTACTCATGTCCTGTTTTCTGTACCTGCACTGCGTTGTGCTTGCTTCCAGATTGTTTAGGAATTAAACTCACTATTTTCTAGGTTCATCTGAATTTTTGAGTGACAACATACCCTTGCACCACTTAAGCACTTGTGTTGCAGAAGTTCTTGCTAAACTACCAAATTTAATTTGCTCCTTAGCAGTTTAAAAGCTAGCTAAGCTAGTAGCTTAATTGAGAGCAATGGCTTCCCCCTGTTCCTCTCCTCCTTTCTCTTGCTCGGAGTGTCACATGTTCAGTTATTCCTCTGCCTCCTTTAGCAATAATGGTACTTGTAATAAATGTCAGATGCTAGCAGCATTGGAGG
>NW_018128057.1:15133-23782 GCF_001952655.1 Monopterus albus | reverse complement strand
ATTCTGTCTCTCAGAGTGGGAATGCACCTACAATGTGAATTTCAGACCCCTCCATGATTTCTAAGTGGGAGAACTTGCAAAATCGCAGAGTGTTCAAATACTTCTGTTCCTCACTGTATATATCAAAATATAGGACACTGTGAAACATCTAAATATACTGTATACGTCCATATGAAAACCATACATAAACTGCATAAATGTATCACCACCTAACCAAATCTATGCACACATGTGGATAACCTTTGAACAAGAAATATTTTACAAGAAATGGTCCAAATGTAGATCTAACCTTAAAAACCTGGTCTGGTTGTGTCTTGATTACTAAATGATTTCACCTGTTTGTAACTTACTCTGTCTACTTTATTCTGCCTTACCATGTTTTTTTTCTGTCTGTAACTTCCTGAAAGCTAAATGCCAAATTGCACTTTTGTGCAAAGCAAACAAAACTTTTTATTTATGTTCTACTTATAAAGCTTGCTAGTATCATAAAGATATTTGAACTTTTTTAGAGATGAGTGCTTTGATTGCTTTTTCAATCTATTAAGAAAGTTACACACCCTTTTCCAACAGCACAGTTTTTTTTTTAATTAAATTATTCATTCCAAGAAGCTCTCCTAATCAGGGGACCTTCGTGATATAGTACTGAACTTCATAAAGATAGGGTAGTCAAAATAAATAAATAATAAAACTAAATCCTCTGTAATACATTTCCTACAGTGCTGCCAATGCCATCTTTTGGTTGAACTCTCTGCATGGTTTAATTGTCCATTTGATTTAAAACCCACCTCTTCAGTTTGTCAGGCTTTGAATTATGGATTTGTATTTTCTAAGAACAAAACAGAAGATTTCACTGAATGAGTAGTAGTACTCATGACAAGTAAACTTAACCTCTGGGCCTGAAATAGTTGGAGTTAGCTTTTCATTGCGTTTCACTTGTTGAACATTGAATATACTTGCACTATGTACAGACACATTTTCTCAAGCTTTAGTAAAATATAAAATCATAAACTATCATGTGAACAATTACATTATTATAACTCGTATTACTATAGTCCACAGTACAACAATTCAATATGAAAATCCTATCTCAAATTAAACATTTAAATATATTTCTTAATTTTAAATATTAAATTTTTTTAACCTTTCAATCTATATAGTGTATAAAATGTGCAAACAATTCCGAAAAAACTATTAATAAGCAGTGGTGTGGAATGTACGGCTAGTCATATGTACAATATATTTATTAGTAAAATTATCTTACTGCTTGCATTCTACAGTGGTGAATTGTAAACTGCAACAAACAAAAAAAAGAATAAAAAATATTATTTAGTGACATGCTGGCACGTGCTGTTTAAACCTATTAATACTCAAAACATTAATCATTAACATGATAAAGAGTTTAGATTTTTAACATTTAAAATATTTATCTTCACTTTGTGACTAATAAACTTCATCAATACAATTCATGTCAAAGATACTAATATAAATGTCACGTGAATGTCTGTAATATGATATTCTATAGTGCAGTGCATCAGTCATAAAAAAAAATAAATATTGAATCCCTGACATGAAAACCACATCTCTGCGTTATGACTACAAATGAAATGATTGGATATATTAGTGCGATTTGACCTGAAATAACCTCTTGAGGTGTTTAGAGATTTCTTTCATTTTTAACCCATATATAATTGGATTAAAAAGAGGATGATACACAATCATTTGTAAAGCCATTATTAAATGGGTAGTGTTTGGAATATCTGATTCCAGCCGAACTACAATGACATCATAAGTAATAAAAAAAGTCAAATTGATTAAAACCAGCAGGTGAGGTAAACAGGTCTGTGCAGCTTTTCTCCTGAATGTTTTACTACTTCGGTACGATGCAATAAGTATCCTGGTGTATGTAAAAAATATGAAAAGGACAGGGAACAGTACAATATTTAGCAACATGAACAGACCATATATAGATATTGTGACTGAACGTACACATTGAAGATTGTAAAATGAAGTGTTACAAAAAATTCCTTTCAAAGTAAAACTGCAGAGTTTTATATTAGCATACAAAGCAACTAACACTCCAAGTTCACAAGTAGGCACAAACCAAGCTAAAACCAGAAAGACAATTACAACAGTTTTTCTCATGATAGTTGCATACTGCAGAGGTTTACATATAGACAGATATCTGTCATAGGCCATGGCTGACAACAGTGAGAACTCGGAACCGGCCATAGTGTAGTGTACAGAACCTTGAAAAAGACAGAGCGAATGAGTTATGATCTGTTTTTCAGACAAAAAGTCGATCAACAGCTTTGGGTAGATATTAGTGCTGTAAAGTACAGAGTTGATCAACAAAGCTGCAATAAAAATGTACATGGGCTCATGGAGGTTTTTGTGAATCACTATGAGACACACGATTGTGGAATTAATGCAGATTATTAGAAAATATGCTGTAAACATGATGACAAAATAAAGATATCTGTATTTATGCACTTCTACATGCCCACTAAGAGTTATATATGTAACATTTAAGTTATCATCCATCAAGCTTCTCAAACCTAAAGTGTAAATCACTAAAACCAATAAATCATGTAAGGCACGTAAGAAATGTAAGAAATCGCATGTCACAAAACAAGTGTCCCTGACAGGTTTGCAAGAGACAAATGTTTATAAAAGCTTATGAATATTTAATTTCCTCAACCAATAGAATCCCTACTTCAGAACTTTTAGCTTTTAAGAAGACGACTAAGAGCCCTGACTGAGAGGGAGGAGGGCTTCTCTCGTTACATTATCACATATACATTCCTAAAGAAAAAGAGACCTCCTCTCTCACCCCCTGTTAGACAGGTATTGTTAGGATTTTACCAATACTGAAACTGTTTATCAATGCTGATACTTAGCAGTATTCTTATTATTACATCTCTCCATAATTTGGTGCAAAATAATAAAAATAAAAACAGTGAAGACATTGATCTGTTTTTTAAATTACTAGGTTGCATATCATAGCTCCAAAGCATGGGTTTTCAAAATAAAAGCCCGATTGTTCTTTAAGCTCACATGAAGACCCCAAAACGTGCTGGATTTTCAAAATAAAAGTAGCCGATTGTTCCTTAAGCTCACATAAAGGCCCCATAACATGCCAAATTTTCAAAGTAAAAGCCCCAGATTACAGGTTGTTTAAATGGATGCCCCAAAGCATGCCAGATTTTCAAAATAAAAGCATCAAATTGCTTCTTAAGCTCACATAAGGGCCCCAAAACATGCCAAACAAAAAATTTTATTTCAAAATAAAAGTTCCTGATTGCAAATTATGCTCACACAAAGGACCTTTAGCATGCTGGGTTTTCAAAATAAAAGCCCCTGATTGTTCCTTAAGCTCACATTAAGACCCCAAAATGTGCTGGATTTTTAAAATAAAAGCAGCCGATTTTTTCTTAAGCTCACATAAGGGCCCCAAAACATGCCAGATTTTCACAATAAAAGGCCAGCTTGCACATTAAGATTACATGAAGGCCCCAAAATGAAAATAGATTTCAAAGTAAAAGCCCCTGATTGCAAATTATGCTCACATGAATGATCTATAGCAGGGGTGCCCACACTTTTTTGCCTTGTGAGCTATTTTTCAAATGACCAAGTCAAAATGATCTATCTACAGTTAAAATATGTGAAATATTGAAGTATTTGGGTTGCTATATAACTAAAGCACTAACATAGTTTAGAAATTGTTACTGTAATAAGACACTGCATTATGAGATAAAAGTATAACCTTCACATAGTTGTAGCGTGTTCACTCATTATTAAATGCACTTCTGGGGAGTTGTGCCTAGCACAGCTCTGTTTTAAGGGAGTAACCTAAGGGAAAGTAAATGATTACACAGTGGGATATAAAGTTGTCTGGAACACTCCACTGTTTTTCATGGAATGCACTTATAAGGATAAGTTTTAATAATATAATCTTCACAATCTTACAGAATGCTCGTTAAATCATGGTGTGTGTGCTTTTCTTATCACAAGAATGTACTTTGGTTTCGGGGAGGCGTATAAGGTGCAGCTGTGTATTAGGGGAGAATATTATAAAACACACAGTCTGGGTGAGTTTCATCTTCAGATCATCTGCCCTGCTGCTTGCTGTATGATCTCCAGATATATCTGCAATAAAAGGTAATAAGTGCACTTTGATATTTGTGTGTGACTGAAATTCTTTCCACTATCTGGACTCGAGAAGTAGTCTGGGACTTCACAAATACTAAACATATATTTATTTATATACGGAGTATCCCTTATGTAAATACAATATATGTTGGCGCACCTTGCATAACTGCATGAACCTTAAGGCACACTACAGTTCAGTACATTTTTTGGTCATTAGTTTACTCTGATGACTTGCACTGAATGGAATCAGCCAGGGCTGCATATTCTGGACAGTAGCTGCTGGTAGCCAGCCTCCAGCAAATGGTCATCAGTCATGATGGAGCGGTATTTGGACTTAATAATCTTCATGTGAGAAAATGCTGACTCACACAAATAAGTAGAACCAAGGCTTAACCATCACTCCCTTGCTAGTTCTTTCTTTGTCATCAGCCTTCCTTAGATTGTACTTTGCTTATTTCTAGTTGTTCTTCATATGTTGTTTATTCCTAGTTCCCGTCTGTATCTTTGGACCTCTTCTCTGGATCCTGGCACCCTCAGCTCCACCAGCCACCTTCACAGGTCTCCTCTTAACTGAACTCCCACATTACCTCCTCAGTTCTACCGGATCTACTTACGACCAGCTCAGGAGTGATTCCTACCCCTGCAGCCCGGCCCATCATCACACCACGGACAATAACTACTGCTACTGCTGGTCGACACCCGGTTGTATTCACACCTTCACATTGTATATATATTATTGCACTATTGTAAATAAATCACCACTTGCACCGAAGCCAGCCGCCTGGGTCTGTTAATTTCTCCGCTCGCTCACATTTGTGTCGAGCGTAACCTAACAGTTTGGGTACTTTTCCTCTGTAAGTTCCAAAATGGTCCATTAGCCCTGGACTTCAGCTGAATGTCAGTCTATAGTGTCAATATCTTATCCTCCACTCCAGACCAGTTCAGGTGAAACAGCGTTGCAATTTTTGATGTGAGTGAATCAACCTCAATATCGTCCCTAAATGGGTAGCACATAAATGTAGAGACTGGCTCAAGTGAGGCAGTCTTGAAAGCATTTGTCAAACTCTGACCGACAATTGTCAATCTGCTCTGTGTAGCATGCAATGTCAAGTTGTGCACATGCTTTCCATTGCGTCTCCAGCTCTGATGCGAGGAAGTTCCGCAAAATGTTGCATTTTTCGTTTGAAAGCATTAACTAAGCTCATTATATTGACACGAGATCTACCGACACTACCTTTGCGATCAACTGGTTGATCACGATCAATGTATTGGACAGCCCTGACCTATAGCATGCTGGATTTTCAAAATAAAAGTCCAAGATTGTTCCTTAAGCGTACATGAATCTCACATGAGCTCTCATACATCCCTCCCTGATGACCTTAACTCCTTTTACACTAGATTCGAGTCAGATCACACTACTCAGCTTGAGAAAATAATATCAACATTCAATCCCAATAGCTTACAGTCATTTACTTTCCTTATTCAGGACATTGTGAAAGCTCTCAAGAAAACCAGGGAGAGCAGCTCACCTGGACCAGACTACGTCACGGAAGAACCCTAAAACATTGTGCACAGCAACTAGGTAGTGTGTTCCAGACCCTGTTTCAGAGATCACTGGACAGTGGTACAGTTCCTCAGCTTTGGAAACACTCCATAGTTATTCCTATCCCTAAGAAAAATAACATTGAACGATCTGAGACCTGTGTCTCTCACTTCACTACCAATAAAAGCTATGGCGCAGATAATCAAACAACATATTATCAAAGCAACAGACTTTCTGATGGACCCACTTCAATTTGCTTATCGTGCAGGTAGAGGAGTGGATGATGCAAAAACTTTCATCTTGGACACCGTACACAAACATCTGGAATCTCTCGAAACTTCAGCCAGACTCCTGTTTGCTGACTTTTCCTTGGCTTTCAACAGCCTGCAGCCTCACCTACTGGCCATCAAGCTCTCTACATGCTTTGGCCTGGAAGATCGGCTTATTCTGTGGCTGTTGGATTTTTTAACCAACAGGTCACAGAAGGTTTTGATTAACAACATTCTTTCTGGCCTCCAGCACGCTTCAACTGGTTCCCCACAGGGCTGCGTACGTTCACCATTGCTAAAAATTAAACTTTGTCTTGAATCCACTGTTGATGTTTGTCTCAATATGGATCTAAGCAGTGAACTGTAATAATTGATAATGATTTTGGAAGAACTTTCACTGATAAATCAAAACTGTATCCAGATATTTTGCAGATGATATGTAAACAAGACATTTTAGGCCAATTTTCAATCACAACAGCACATGACATAACCTCTATCATGTACAAACACATGCAACTTTGTACACACAGAAACGCTGAGATCAAGTTGGGGTTTTATCACCAAACAGCAAAACAACCATAAGAAGTGTCTTATCAGTCCGTTCATCTCTCTCCTAATGACTACAAAGCAGCACCTCTAACCCACTGAGGCCCCAGGCCAATCTCAGATGTTCAACAATTAAAGTGCAATGATGCAACAATGGGATGAAAACAGGTTAACAAGTCATGTAGCTACTTTCCATGTGCTTGGTCAAACTAAGGAAAAGTTAAAAGTCTGGAAGGCCTGAGAAATGTTCTCTCAGTTCAGTCTTCCATTCTCCCATCATGCCTTGGTGAAAACCAAGGCCACACCAGTTTTGGACGAAATCAGTAATGTAACCTCTGGAGACCTGAGGAGTTTGGAGCTGGTCTTTTTCAATTAATCTCACAGGGGGCGACAGTGGTGCAGTGGGTAGAGCAGTCATCTGCCAAATGAAAAGTTGGAGGTTCAAATCTTGGTGCCTGCAGTCCACATGTCAAAGTGTTCTTGGGCAAGACACTAAACCCCCCAAGTTGCTCGTGATGGTGGCACGTATGCACGCAGAGGCCCGGGGCCCCCTGGCTCCAAACAAAATTTTGTTATATGTGTTACAATAAATAAAGCTACTTCTTCTTCTTAGTTTTGTCTTGTCCCCAGACTGTCAGAGGGACCCAGATATCTAAAATAATTAAAAAGCTTAATGCACTTCATTATATATGGCTGTATACAAAATGTATTTAAAAAAATTATATGATTATCTTGATGAATACAAACCCAGCAGGGCTCTGAGGTCTTTACTTCAATTCAATTCAGTTTTATTTGTATAGCACCAAACCACAACAAAAGTCATCTCAGGACACTTTACCAAGTAAGGTCTAGACCTTACTTGTATTAATATTGTTATAGAGGAAAAACCCAACAAATCCCCCTTGAGCAGCACTTGGCCACAGTGAGGAGGAAAAACTTTATTTAAATGAAGAAACCTCCATCAAGAGCGATGGGCGGCCTTCTGCCTCGATCAGTTGGGGTGAGTGGATAGAGGAGAAACAAAAGAAAAGAAAAACAACAAGACACAACAAACACAACAACAAAAAAATCAAGCACTGGTCTGTTGATGTGGCCAGTGACTGCTCATCAGAAACCTACAGCTCTAGAGCCAGGGACACCTGCAGAAAGATATAGGGAGGGAGAGAGGACACACTACGGGAGAGAGGAGACACAAAGTTAGTGACATGTAATGGTGGCATATAGATGCATGGAGATAGAGAGGAGAGAAACTCAGAGCATCATGGGGGGCCCCCAGCAGCCTAGGCCTACAGCACCTATAAGCTTTATCACAAAGGAAAGTCTTAAGTCTGATGTGAAAGGTAGAAAGGGCTGAGAGCTGCTTCCACAGGAGATGAGCTTCATAGCTAAAGGCTCTGTCTCCCATTCTACTTCTGTGGACTCGAAGAACCACAAGTAGACCTCCACTCTGTGGAGTGCTCTGTTGGGATGATAAGGCTCTACGAGGTCTTTAAGATATGATGGAGCCTTGTCATTAAGGGCTTTGTATGTTAGGGGGAAGGATTTTAAATTCTATTCTGAATTTTACAGGGAGTCAGTGGAGAGAAGCTAATATAGGAGAGTTATGATCTCTAAGGCTAGTTCCTGTCAGTACTCTGGCTGCAGCATTTTGGATTAACTGGAGGTTTTTTAGGGAATTATTGACAGCACATTTCTAAGGTTTTCTGGCCCAAGCACAATAACTTCAGTTTTGTCAGAGTTTAGAAGGAAGAAATTACAGGCCACCCAGGCCTTTATGTCTGTAAGACATGCTTGAAGTTTGGCCAGCTGATCTGATTAATCTGGGTTCATAGGTAAATACAACTGAGTATAATCTGCATAGCAATGGAAATTTATGTCGTGCTTCCTGATAATATTGCCTAAAGGGAGCATGTATAAAGTGAAGAGAATTGGACCTAACACAGAGCCCTGTGGAACGCCGTGACTAACTTCAGTTTGTGTGGAACATTCGTCATTAACATGAACAAATTGAAATCTTTCTGATAAATAAGATTTGAACCAACTTAGCGCAGTTCCTTTAATCCCAATAACATGTTCAAGTCTCTGCAGTAAGATGCTGTGATCAATGGTGTCAAAAGCAGCACTGAGATCTAAGAGGACAAG
>NW_018128057.1:0-5377 GCF_001952655.1 Monopterus albus | reverse complement strand
TATAGTTGTTTTTGTCATGATTGTTGGATATTGCAGAGGTTTACATATAGACACAAAGCTGAAAAAATCAACTGGACTAGATTTCTAGCCAGAGCCCGAGATAGTAAATATCTCCGGCTCAACACCAGTCTGTCAGAACTGATGAAGTCTCTTGGATTAGAGGTGAAACGTCTTCGACCTAGAAATCTAGTCCAGTTGATTTTTTTCTGTTTTTTCAGCTTACTATGACCTGGATGACTGAGAATCTGCACAGACATATAGACACATACTGTATCTGTCATAGGCCATGGATGCTGTGGTGGCCAATGTCTGATGTGAACTAACTTAATTCAGGCAAATCGTTCAATTTCCAATGATCATTTTTTATTACAATAATTCTAAGCAGTTCAAGGATTTATTGCAAAAGTCAGTCAGTCAAGTCAGTCTCCCCTCTCGCTCCTGTTCTGTCTATCTTCAGTGTCCATCTATAGCATAACACACTACTTTTTAACCAAGACACACTTGAGCAGCAACTGTTTGCTTCCTGTACACTCCCATCCTGTTTAAGCTAAGTTCAGTTTTACGTCAGCATTATATCCTTTCTTCCAGGAATTGTTTGAGATGGCCAGTACACGAACCTCTAGGTTGCAAGTCTCCCCAGCAGGTCTCTGCCTTTCATGAACTTGAGGGTGAGCACACGAACATTTAAACATTTTGCACAAGGCTGAATTTATGCCCAAGTATCTACATTCACTGTAGCGTATTTCCTAAAAGTATTTGTATATGATTGTAATTTAGTATTTTTGAATGTTTTAAGTCATAAAATGTTTGTTTAAATTGAGTAAATTTAAGTGGATTAGGATGATATTGTCCCTGGGTGAAATTCACCAGGGTGATGTTGCAGGGTCTGAGTGTATCCCTTCTGAGTTGTGAAGACTCTCCTGCATCTTGACAGACTGCTGTTTCCTGTTCCTGCGGTAACCGTACTCAATTCCCGTTTTCTGTGCCTGCACTCTATTGTGGTTGCTTCCAGATTGTTTAGGGATTAAGCTCACTACTTTCTAGGTCTATCTGAAATTTTTTGAATGACAACATATCTGTTTATTTCCTTTAACTCTGACAGTATTCAGAAGTATTCAGATCTCTTACTTAAGTAAAAGCAGCAATACAGTGGAAAATAATCCATTAAAGCAAAGTCTTGCATTCAAAAATCTTATGTGAACATATTTAAGTAGCAAACGCAAACTATATTTAGATTATACAACTTATTATACTATTATGACTGAACAATTTGTAAGGACTATTTTAATGTTGCAGCTGCAGAGCCAATACTGTGTACATAGTATTAAATAGTTTAAGCCATAATAACGTATCACCTTTTATGCAAAGATCATCTGTCTTATATAGAAAAATATTAATCTGCAAAACCCTCACAATACTCCTGAACTTGGCACATGTATGTTTTTTACAGTTTGCCTCCATCATTGAACTGTTATCACCAGATAAATATGATGCTTTAAATGATGTCGCAGTGCTTTGTCAGTGATGTTTTGGCTTATAGTTTCGGTCAGTGATCACTTTTTATTTTTAGCAGCTGCGTTGGGTTTTATTACATATCTACAGTTATTATCTTGTGAATGTCCTGTGGGGGAAAAATTTCCTGTTTACCTGTGCTAAAATGAACCTTCAGTGAGTGTGAAATAAAAAGAACTGTGCGCTATAGAACTAAAAAAAACTATTTCAAACACATCAGTAAGCCACACTCTTGCAATGAGTGACATGTTCCTTCCTTACCATGAACAAACACACACTAATTTGACTCAAACCCAAACACAGTCATTCTTTGCTGAAATATCGCTGGCAAATGCACTAATTCCTTCTCTTTCAGTAATGTTTGTTAAAAATTACAATGACCAGCCACTTTAGAAAATTACTGAGCCTTTTAAAAATGAAACTATATATTTGCAAGCTTGTGTGTTGAGAGGTAGCCAATGGGCAGCCACAATTCCTTCTATTTCAGGGAGACATCTGTGTAGTTAATTTGGATCTGTAGATCTGTGAAGGAATCCCCCACCACACACACACACACACACACACACACACACGCACACACACACACACACACACACACACACACTATAGATGCCACATCAGGGCTTCATCTCTCCCGTCATGTATTGCCAGGGGTGTCTGGCCAGATATAATAGTGGAAAAAGCCACACCACTGTGCTGCATTTGGATGTTGTTATCTAAAACATGCCACAATCAAACCACCGGGAATAATATTTCACATGTAAGAAGTTATCTTACAATATTTTACTTTTACAAATGTGATGAATTTGAGGTATTACAATAACTAGGTTTACTAATACTTCTTTTAAGCTAATATAAGACTGTTTATACTAAGGTAAGCTATCTGAGGATTAGGTGACAAAAAATGATTTGTATCTTTAAAAGTAATACAACAGTAAGATACTATAAATTATATTTATCAGATATATCATTGTATCAGTTATTGTCTTAAGTCACCTTGTCTACTTTAAACTGTTTCATGACACTAATATAACATATTGTAAATTAGGGGTGTATTGAAATGTTAGCTATAAAAGCACACAGAATTACATACTGTGCACACTGCACTGCTGTTATTGCACTTCCGGTTAGATGCTAAACTGTATTCCGTTGCCTTGTACTTGTACATGTGTATAGGTTTCATAAAAGTATGTTGCAAAGACAGACACAGACAAGTTTAAAGAAAGGAGCGGATCCGTTAGTTTTTACATGGCCAGACCATGTGTGCACAGTTAGTGCCACTGGCTAATTCTTTCTATACGCTATAAATGCACCCCTGACTCTTGTCTGGATGCAGTTGCACACAACTACCTGCAACTCTGCACAACCATTCTAATACTGTATGTGCACATAAATAAAGTGAAAATATAAACGAGGAAAGTATGAACATTTCACTAGAAACATTCACAAAAATGGCAGAAACCTTAGAAAAGCCATATCAAAGAGAGACCCTCCCTCCTTGTATAGTGAGGAGGAGCGTGACTGACAAAACCTTAGTCACCATTAACCTGATTCAAGCTGTTGAACTTTGTTTTTGGCAGTGTTGGTGTGGTGTGTGTGTTCTGCCAGATTAACTCATGGTAGTTGACTATGTGTGCATAATGTGGAAGCAATTACCTGACAGCAACAATACAGTTTTTGTAGGATTGTTTTGTTTTCATTTTTCTAACTGTAATTTTAAAAATGTTTTGTTGCAAACAGCCCTTTCATTTACAGCCGTGAGAAAGGCCAGTTCTGATGTGAACATGGTCAGACATGGCCCAGCACTTCCATTGTTTGTCCAGGGTCATTAAAGACAACAAATGTGGTTTTGAGTACACATCATATTTTTAAAGCTCAAATAAAGATTGTTTTTACACCAAATAATAAAGACACTTTGCATACTTTAGATGGCCTTCACATCTCTGCCTGGTTATGTGAGAAGAAAAGCCAGCACAGCAGTAATATGTGTTGATGCATCAGATGATTTTAGCTGGACCAAATAACCTTTTGAGGTGTTTAGTAATTTCTTTCATTTTCAGTCCATATATGAGTGGATTAAACAAAGGATGGTACAAAACTATTTGTAATGTCATTACTAAATGTGCAGGTTTTGAAAATTTGGATTCCACTCGAGCTGTAATGATATCAAATGCACTCAAACAGGAGATACTGACTAAAACCAGCAGATGGGGTAAGCAGGTCTCTGCTGCTTTTTTCCTGACTTCTCTTGAGCTTCGATAGGCTATGATAAGTATTTTTGTGTATGTGAAAACTATGAAGAACACAGGTAGTACTGCCAGATCTAATAAAGCAACCACACCATATATAGTAATTACTCTTGATCCTACACAGTGAAGCCCGTATATTGCATTGTTACAAAATATTCCTTTTAAAGTAAAGTTACACAGTTTAGTTTGAGCACTCAGTATTGTTGGCACTGCAATCTGACATGCAGACACAAACCAAGCTAGAGCCAGGAAAATAATCACACTGATTTTCTTCATGATAGTTGGATATTGCAGAGGTTTACATATAGACACATATCTGTCATAGGCCATGACTGCCAACAGTAAGAACTCTGAGCTGCCTAAAAAGTAAAATATAAAAAACTGGAAGAGACAGGCTGAATATGATATGACTTGTTGTTCAGATACAACGTCAGTCAGGAGTTTGGGGTAGATACCGGTGCTGAAAAGAAGAGAGTTCACTAACAAAGCTGCAATGAAAATGTACATAGGCTCATGGAGGTCTTGGTGGTTCCAGATCAGGTACAAAACAGTAGAATTACTGCAGACTATTAGAATATATACTGTAAACATGATCACAAAATAAACACCTCCATATTTGTTAACTTGCACATACCCATCAAGAGTTATAGATGTAAGGTTTAAGTCATCCCCCATTTAAGTTGTCTATAACTAAATGCTGAAGAATAAAACAGGTAGATTACATGACCAGTGCACATGAACAGTAATTCAAAAAGAAGAGAAAGAGAACTGTCTGAGCCTGTGAAATGTTTTTATCAGACTCCTTCAGCCTCCATGGATCTCATTAAATTCCCCATGAAAATAGATTCTAATATGTGAGGAACTTCATCAAGCTATAGAATCCTGGTGTTCGAGGGACATTTGATCTTTGTACTCGACCATGTAGCCCATTATTCTGTCTTTACAACTCAAAATACCTGCTGCAGCAGTCCTCTCTGTTCCATGAGAACAGAGGCTGGCAGATCATTCTCTTTACAACACAGGTCATTCTAGATCCAATTCCAAAGGTCCTGCAGCCAGTGTTTATTGAGTTTGAATTTAAACTAGCTAGGCCTCTTTCTTTGTTCACAGGAAAACAACATCCAGCTCCGTGCATCAGGTCTGAGCTGGCAGTTGGTCTGGAAGAACATTTCAGTTTCCTGTTGCAGCCCCAGTCAGTGTTTCATTCGCTGTAAATTATTTGTACACAAAGCCCATTTCCACCACATAGGCCATTTTCCTTGAAGGCCTCCTCGGGGCGCTCTCTCAGTGTGTGTGATATGTTCATGTGCATCTGATATGTCAGTCAGATGTAAGATAGATTTGACAACTGTTTGACGGTTCTTAGTTTAACTTGTCAATTGAAACACATTTTTTATTTTTGAGTGAGACACCAGCTAAGAGGATGATTGTCTGGCAGGAGAATCCAGAAAATCTTGATGTAGCGTCTGTGACAATGTCTGGTGGTAAAATTAAATGTTAAATCGATACTTCAGCCAAATGTAAACTTGACCGTAAGAATGCACTTCCCTATGCACCATGTTGAGGTCAATTTAAAGTCACACAAATCAGAGAAACCCAAGGAAAGGCATATAAAG
>NW_018128056.1:857291-857811 GCF_001952655.1 Monopterus albus | reverse complement strand
GTCACTGCCTGTTCCACTGCCACTAAAGCGGTCTGGAGTTCCTGAGTGTCTTATGCTCGCATGTCTTATAAGGAGCTTTGGAGGCTGCCCAGATTTGTGTTGATACCAGAACATACACTGCGCACCACTACAGGTTGCGACAGCTTGGTCGATTTTACAGGTCAGAGTGACAGTGGATCCTGGACTAGATGTCACCACTGGAGGCTGAGTCACAGTCACCTGACCGCTGCATCCTGCAAACAAAAACAATCATTCATTTGTCAGTAAAAATCAATGAGAGAACAGGCAGCGTGTTTGAAAAGTAGCTGAGTGAATGAACCTGTAAAACAGCAGCAGACCAGCGTCCAGACGAGGATGGTGATGAGAGTCATGGTGGTTGTGGTTCCTGCTGTGTCGACTGACAGATCTGAGTCCTGCAGCGTTGAACTCACAGGACTATAAACCTTCTCAGTTCACTGGAGGATCAGCTGACGATGCAAAGCCTCCTCTCTATGGAAATGATTTCTCTGCTCTCAACACA
>NW_018128056.1:827415-850526 GCF_001952655.1 Monopterus albus | reverse complement strand
CGCACCCTGCTTGCCTGGCTGCAATAGCAAACATATAAGGAAACACATGGAACAAAACAACAGGCAGAAATTTACTGAATGTACTCAAACTAACATTAGGAATTATGAGTGGAAATAATGAATGGAATTACTCACTGATTGCGAGTCCTTATCTGAAAGAGGAAAAATAACAAGAAAGCGTAAGGACAGAAGACTGCGGAGTTAACAGTGGGCACTGAATTATCTGTTCAGCAGAAGAAAACTGACTTGATGCAGAAAAACTGAGGTATTTCTGTTTTCCACTGGTGGAGTCATAGAATTTGAGAATGTCAAGGACGGCCTGAGGATTCTGTTTCTGTTCAGATTTACTGATGTTGGAGGTTTGAAGGAGACGGGCCCACTGCTCCGGCATGCCCTGGACAAACACACAAACGTGTACAGTGAAAGACATACAGAGATCTATTCATTAAACAAAGATAAAGTGCTGTGAACACAGGCTTTGCATCCAGATAACACATGTGGAACTACTGTACCCGGATGTCATCTTAGCTGGCAGCTCTGTTCTCTGCGAGGACATCCAATATCCAAATGTTTAAATAAAAGAGATCTTTTTAAATGACCTGTTTTTAATACTTTCACAAGTTGAAGAGTACAATATTTGTGCTCAAGGTACAGCTGATGCTAAAATATTTGCAAGCCTGACCCGGAAAACTTACAGCAACACAAAAGAAAAACCCCGAGGGCTTCTCTACGTCTCTCTGTGTTGAATCATCAGATCAACATTTCTAAGTAAAGCTGCATGTGTAAAGGTCTTTTGAATCAGGCTTTTGCTATTGCAATTATTTACTGCAATGAATAAAGCTGTACCTCAGCTGTGTGTAATGCTACAGTGACTTCCTACTGATTGTTCTGATTGGACAGAGCTCTTGATGTTTCCTAGCAACAGATTTTTTACACAAGGCTGTAATAGATGGCAATCTTAGTTCGACCTTTTGGGAAATGCGTTTATTTGCTTTCTTGCCGAGAGTCAGATAAGTAGACTGATATCACCTTCATGTCTCTATGTTAAATGACAAAATGGAAATCAGAGAGCAGTAGAGGTGCTTGAACATGGACTTCCCTGTTTCCCTGTGTTTAAAGTAATTATGCAAAGCGAAGCTAACCGGCGCTTGGCTCCAGTTACCTACTTTAGTACTGTCATGAGAGTGATCTCAATCTTCTTATATGACTCTTGGCATGAAAGCTAATATGACCCTAAGTTCACTATCATAAACATAAACAAGCGCAATGCACAGTAATAAGGTTAGATACTTACAGTGAACTCTCCAGTGACAGCATCAAAACCCACATGAATGGTGTGTTCAAAGTCGGATGGGGAGGATATCTCAGGCCTGTCCTTATCCCGGTCCTTCTTCTTGCCTCCTGCAGGTGAAGTCATGGATCAATGTGCTGGTCATCCAGTGTGTGCATGTGGCCTTTTTTGTGTGTCTGTAAATATATAGTATGTGTACTTTCCAAATCCCTCACCTTTTTCATAGGCAAACATGGAGATGATCTTGTTTCCAGTTTTTCTGTCCTTCGGTACAGACGGCAGCGGCCGAGAGCTGTGATTGGCTGACTGGGGGTCCTTGGTTCCTCCTCCTTGACTGCTCATCCTGACAGGGGGGGCAGGGGGCTTGTCCTCACACACTCCGCTGTCACACATCTACACACACATACACCTGCAGAATAGATGCATACAAGAAATACTCTAAGTCCGTTGCACGTTCAAACACTGGCTCACTTCTTCCTGTTTGTTGATGCTAGACAAAGCATTGCATATTAGCTCAAAATGCTACTCAGAAAAAGTTCCAAATCGAAGTAAAGCTTAACCTACATTACACAGAGAAAAACAACTACACAAGAACAAACTCACACTGACCTGACTAACCCATCTGTGCCTCAGCGTGTGGCTCAGTACTGAGTGTTGGACTGAAGGGAACAAAGTGTGAGCAGGAAGCAACGCTGAACGGGTAAAGTGACGTGCTGAGTCTTGCTCACGGTTACAATTGAATGAGGAAGGAAAGGAGGCAGTGAGACAGAAAGAGACAGAAGAGTCTCTACGAGCAAGTCGAATACAATCCTAAAATATTTCCCCACTAAACCGATCAGATGTTTTCATTAAACAGTTTGAGGCTTAAAAAAGATAAAGTTGTCCGAGACACTTAACCAACAAACAAAATCGCTGCAGTCTAATACAACAGCCCTGTGAAAAAGGGTTCGGTTTTCGTGGTGTTGATTCAACTTTGAGGTTATTTTGGAGGATGTAGTTTGTAGTACTGTATTACACTGCAGGGAGAACTATTTACAGAGAAGTAAAAACACCAGTCAGCCCTAGGGGTAATTTTTCTGCAGAATGAATACTTTTACTTGCAATAGTTCACTTGTATTTCAACATTGTTTTACTGGTATTTTTACCAGTGTACAGAATTGAAGTACTTCTCCCACTACTGAGTTTCACCTGTTACCCTAATATGGTGAAACTGAGAATGCAGACACATGTACAGGCACAAAGACACGTGAACACAAACCCAACACTATCAACAACACAAGCACATCTTCCAGTCTTGCAGAGCAAGCGGTTCGATCACTTCCTTTGAGCTGTGACCCGAATTCTTGGTGACATCACAGACAGGAAACAGGAAGCAAACAAAGGTTTCCTCATTTCTTGTGTCTGACCGCAGATGACACAGCGCATGTTAAACGTGGGTAATAAATGTGGCTCAGGTAAGTACAGCTATGACCTCTCCTTCACACATATACCCTCATCCTGTAACAGCTCTGCTGACCTGACCCACTGTGATACTAAAACACTAGCACATTCACCAATGCACACACCATGAGGCCATTAGAGTTATTTAAAAAGCCACTTCACATAGTCTGGTTTGTCTTGTGGAATAACTGAGCCCTCAGGCTACAAACCAAAGACAAGCGAGCACTACCTTGACCCAAGGCTACATCATTCCTCTCCCTGCATACCTTCTGAAACACTCACTGTACTGTACATTATGTCTTGGAGACTTTATGATGGAAGCTCTCCCAGCTATAACTGATACTAAGTGTAGTGTGAGAGGATTTTGAATTACAGGATGGCAGTGTGCTACCCATAATGGCATTTTACACTTTAGATGTAAACTGATCATGACCCCCAGATTTTCCAATGTGGAAAGACTCAGATCGTTATAAAAACACAACTCAAAATGAGACACTCCCCTAGTTCTCTTTATGTCTCCAAAACATCTTTTCACTACTATCAGCTCTTTCATCTAAGCTGCCAAGTACTTACCTGTTGGTTGCCTCTTCTGCCTTACAGAAGACCAGGTAAACAATAAAAACTGTAGTATTCCCAATTAGTGTGTGCACCTTCTTGTCTAGTGTTCATTTATATGCTCAGCTCTTACTGTTTCCTTACTGCTCTTTCTCTCTTTCACCCCTCTCAGGGCAGGTCTTAGCTGGTTGCCTCATTCCTCAGCAATCTTGGATGGGACAAGTGTATTCATGCCCCGGCAAGATAAAATTAAACTCAGTCCAGCCATAATGTGTGTGTGTGTGTGTGTGTGTGTGTGCGCGTGTGTGTGTGTGTATGTGTGTCTGTGTCTGTGTGTACCATGGGTACTGGCTGGCCAAGCTGAGACAAGTTGCCTTTTGGTAGGAATTCCATAGCTGCGAAGCTGCTCCTGTTCATCACACACACAAAGCTCCTACTCATGTAGGCCTCATTTGTTCACTCACACACACACCCACACATTCCCTGTTCTAAAATCACACTCCCATGCCAACAGGTTCTCCACTGTGAGCTCTTTGGTATCTTATATTTAGCTTCAATCTACGCTTACTGAGCAAAACAGCAAAAAGGTAAACAGGTGAATGAAATGAGCGCTGCAGGCAGCATGCTTGTGTTTGTATAACTGACCACAACCTTGTACTGACATGATCAACCCATCCATTCATCCATTATCTACACTGCTTATCCTAACGAGGGTTGTTGGGGGGGGGCTGGAGCTGATCCCAGCTGACACTGGGCAAGAGGGGAGGGGTCCACCCTGGACAAGTCAGCAGTCTATCACAGGGCTGAGACTTAGAGACAGACAACCACTCACTCCTACAGGTAATTTAGAGTCGCCAATCAACCTAAACCAACTTTCCCAAATTTGGACTGTGGGAGGAATCGGAGTTGACATGATCACTCAAACAGAAAATTTTGACCACTGATTAATTACCTGAAGGAGCTGTTTGCTAATTGCTTCCTTGACGAGAATTAGGTGATTGACAGATTTCTTTCTTGTGTGTCATTTGAGAAGCTGTACGCAAATGCTTAGCTTTTTTTTTTCCTCAGAAAGTGGCTGAAATGAATAAATTGTCAGAACTGTGATTGGTTCATTTTCTGACAATTAACCAAGCGATTAATTGACTAATAGCTTTAGCTCAGTTTATGTAGATTTGTTCCCTTTGCGAGTGCTAATTCTGGTTGCTCTGCATTCTTGGCTAACAATCATATCCATACAACCTTCAATTGTATCTCTCATCTGTTCTCAATTCACAGAAACTCACTTTTCATCCTAACTATTCATCAGAGAGCCCCATCTCTCTGTACTTCATAGTTTCTATTCCTTATTCTCCACTTGCTGGATCAGAGAACTTTCTCTTCCCTTTGGCTGGCCAACGTCAAGGGAAGCCTGCTTCCTCATCCTGGAACTCCCCGAGCCCCAGAGGACCACAGACCATGCTGGCCAACAAGAGTGCCATAAACACAGCCAATGAGCTGTTTACAGGAAGTGAACAGCAAGCCCTTTGTATTTGGCTTCTATAAAAGGAAATTCTGTGGAGGACTTCCTGGAAGGAGTGATGAAGCTGGCACACAAAAACACACACACACACTACTCACATCCACCCCAATTCATTCACTTGACTGCATTTACATGCATTTAAGTAACCAGGTTACAGATGGCTTTCTCAGGTAAGATGATTTCTTAACTGTCATGTAAAAACCTGGTTTCTCTAATTGGGGGTAGGGGCTTAGGAAAACCTGATTTCCCCAGGTAGATTTCTCCTGGAGAACACAGATTTCTCTGTCATGTATACGCTTAACCAGGTTTCTAATCAACTTTCTACAAGACCACATGTGCCATGCATGCAAACCTTTTATCAGATGTATGCCGCAACCTGGTTTCTCTTAGTAACCTGGTTACTTAAGTGCATGTAAACGTAGTCACTGACACAGAAGCATAAAATCCACACAGTCAGACATGACAGCATATATAGGCCTAACACAATATATGAGCTCACTACCTTTTACAGTCACTTCACTGATTGGGTCTGGTTGTGAAAGAAGTGTAAACACACTGCCCTTGCTACACACCCACACTGAACGCCTTATCCTGTTATTCAGTCAGTTGCCTTACCCCTGTGTCAACATTATTACAACTCAAAATCAACCAACATGGCAAGCTGAAGTCACAAGCTGCTGTCAAAACTCGGCTCTACAACTTGGACCAGATACAAAGCTCAGAGCTCACAGTGCTAGTCTGTTAGCTTCCTGGTCTAATGCATGGCTGAAAAATCTAAGTCAGAATTTGAACACATAAGTCCAGATTCTCCCAGTGAAACCACACTGTTCTAGTTTTCCAGAACCAAAATTAACATACAAATTGCTTGGCTTGGCTGATCAACAGACCTAAATCCAAAAATATTCAGTTTCCTATCATGAGACAAAAAGGCAGCAAATCACATTTGAAAACCTGAAACCAGCAAATATTTTGCATGTTTACAATAATTGGTTGGTTAAAAAGTGGTAGATGCATTTTGTGTTCATCAACACATTAGCAGTCGCTTCAGGTCTAAAAACTGTTTAAGGCCACAGGAATACAAGTCTGGTAGAAAACTCTTTATAAAGTGTACTTCTATGCTTCTGCTCCAAGCCAGTGTAACGTTTGTTATCCCCAAATAAGACTTTAAATAAGACACATATAAAATATATTCAGGGTTCACCTTGATTTTAATTGAGATTCATGATCAGTTCCAAATCCTGAGCTGGAAAATAGGTAGGCTACACACAAATCCACACAGAAAACATAAACAGATGTGTACTGTGGCTACACACACACATCTGTACATATGTTGTAGCATGCACTGTTAGAAGACAGTAACATAACCTGATCTTGACTTCTGTTGATAAAATCACATTGAAAAAACTCCTAACTAATGCCCATTTTAGTCATGTACACTGTAGAACAACTGGCTGTTCTCACAGATGTTTTAGGTATTATTACAGTACTGCAGTTTCCCTGTACAGTCATTACTTTAGTTTAAATGAAAAAGAGAGTAAGCCACAACTCCCACTAATGTCGGGCTCTGGATCCTGCCTGCTATTTTATCTCCTTCAGAGACAGGAAAAGTGTCAGAAATTATGGAAGATGTCATCCAGTTGGAAAGCCCCCTTTAGAAAAAAAGCCCTTACAAAAGAAGCACCTTGTTTTGTTTGTAGACAAAATCAGACCGTATTGAATGAGCAAATATAAACTCACCGGTTGCTGTCAACCGCAAACAATTAACCTCAGTCCGAACAACTCTCGAAACTCCGCCCCTCTTCTACTGATTCTCAGTTTGTTTAAAGCCCAGATGTGAAGCTGAGATTTCACAAATGTTCTTGAACTTGTGAAAAGCTGTGTCGTGTGAACATACAGCACTTTATTCCCGTCTCTGTCCCCGGCGACTCTCAGCCTGGGTCTTTGCTCACCCCCGGAGAAGAGAAAGCGGAACGTCGTACAAACAAACAGAGGAATCGGAACCTCGCGGATTCCGTAGCGCTCACAAGGCCAAACTCAAAGGGCGCGTACAAGGCAGCTGCAGTTACCCGTGCGCCATTGCCCTCGGCTGCAAATTACATCACTACACCGGAAACAAGTGGCTTTGATTTTCAGAATTCCATTTTACTCAAACTATAAACAGCAACCTACTAATAGAAAATTATTTTTGGCTGCTACAAGTGACTATTTTCATTTTAAATAATCACTGATTATTTAAATACTATTTATTTTCTTGAATAAGTGATGAATTATAAAAGGTCAGCAATCCGTGAAAATACTGTTTCCCATAGCCCAAAGTGACTTACAGTATTCAGATTGCTTGTTTTGTTCTTATAACAGTCAAAACTCAAATATATTCAATTTACAGCGTGAAATGGGGAAAAGTATATTTGAAAACCAGACCAGCAAAATATATATACATATATATATAAACAGATCACACTGAGCCTGGTGCTGGCTGTTCTCACCACTGAAATTATATTGTATTCCAGCAGGGTGGTCTCTCAGCATCATTTTTAGCAAACCTGAGGTAAGCAGGGGTGTGAAGGAGCAGTACTAATGTTTGCATTGTAGAATAACAACTGTTCACTGTAACAGGCTTTGTTCAGTTAAAATATCTGTGGAGTGGTGTGGAGCAGAGCGCAGCTACTAATGGATGGAACCCCGCTGGCCAAAGGAGGAGACAGAGGCCACTGACATCAAGACAAGGAAGCTCCTTACAATGCATGGCGGGTTTCACCCCAAGTCCAGCATCCTGAGACTGTACACTAAGTGGAAGGAAGGAGAGCAAGGATTAGTGAGTGTCAGAGCCACTATCCAGGATGAAACAACAAAGATCCATGAATACATCAGGAAGATGGCCCAGAGTGATGACATGCTTAGTGAATACCTCAGACAGCAGAAACCAGAGGAACAAGGGAAGGAAGAGCAGGAACCCTCATGGAAGGACAAACCTCTGCACGGTATGTACCACTGTCAAATAGTAGAAGTGGCTGATATCGAAAAATCCTACCAGTGGCTGGACAAAGCTGGACTGAAAGACAGCACAGAGGCACTAATGCTGGCAGCACAAGAACAAGTACTAAGTACAAGATCAATAGAGGTCGGGGTCTACCAGGCAGCACAAGAGCAAGTACTAAGTACAAGATCAATAGAGGTCGGGGTCTACCAGGCAGCACAAGAACAAGTACTAAGTACAAGATCAATAGAGGTCGGGGTCTACCATACCAAAAATGGGATACACCTCCAAAGGTGGTTGAGAATGACCAAGCTAAGATCCTGTGGGACTTCTAGATACAAACTGACAAACTGGTAAAGGCCAACCAACCGGACATAGTAGTGGTGGACAAACAGAAGAAGAAGGCTGCAGTGATAGATGTAGCAATCCCAAGCGATAGCAACATCAGGAAGAAGGAACACAAGAAGCTCGAGAAATACCAAAGGCTGAAAGAAGAGCTAGAAAAGATGTGGAAGGTGAAGGCACAAGTGGTCCCCGTGGTAATAGGAACATTGGGGACTGTGACCCCCAAACTGGAAGAGTGGTTCCAACAGATCACATGAACAGCGAGGGCCCGGATACGCAGTAGCGTGGCCAAAACGCTCGGGGGAGGGGGAGGGGGAGCATCTCTCTCTCTCTCTCTCTCTCTCTAGACAGGCAGACAGACAGACAGACAGATAGATAGATAGATAGATAGATAGATAGATAGATATCGTATATTCTTATTTTATTTTGGAGGGTGGTGCCGGATGTTACATATCAATTGCAGTACGTCGACATGTTCTATGCTCCTAATACGCTGGATACAAACTAATTCTTTCTGGGTGAAGGGAGAAAGACCGACTCGCCGAGGGCACGATAGTTAGTATGGACAACTTTCTCTGTTCAGATTAATAACAGTCCTCAACTGTAACTGTTTATATGAGCACGTCACTGGTCTACACAATGCAAGACTAGCTAACTAACCTGTAACACAAGCCAGCTATTACAAGCTAACGGTAATGTTACGTGAAAGCTAGTTAGGTCACTGTTGAGACCTAACAGCTAAGTGTTTGCATACGACAAAGTTATTTGGCTGCTGTTTACGTAAATGGCAAGACAAGTGTACTGAACGTGTGGCTAATTCTTAGTATCTCATAGAGTTTATTAGTAAACATTGGTTTGCAGCTTGGCCAGGTGACTTGGATTTATTTAGCGAGATTAATTCCAGTGTAATGATTTGTTTATGTTAGTTGCCTGTATCTGTTTCTCCTGAATTTTAAGCGTTTCCTGTTGTTATAACCTGCAGCTCCAACCCTTTGCACCCATAACAGGTGTTTTTTTTCTTGTCAGTTGATTTCTACTGCCTGTTTTCTGTCAGATATTATACTCTTCTTTTTTGCCCCTCTGTGTATTTGTCTTTGTATATCTCGTGTGCTCTCCAGGCCAAATGTTGCCCCACAGGTGGAGGTTTGGTTGGGACAGGTTCAGTGAGGTGGATCTGTTCAGAGACCTCAATGAGACTGATGCAGAGACTCTTTCTCAGGCCATCAGAGCTGCAGCATCTGAGGAGCCCGACGCAGACGGCAGTGTGCTGTTTGGCCGTCTGCAGGGCACTGTGGTCGGCCTCAGATATTACACAGGGGTGGTGAGGATCATTCAGGGTTGCCATTATTCTTCAAGTGCAATGATTTCACAAAAGCCACATAAGAAACTGCCACACATATATGCTGACAAATCATTTACTTGCTGGACAGGTGAACCAAGGGGAAATGGTCGGTTTGGTGCGTGAGCCCCAGAATCAATATGACCGCAATTCAGTGATGGTCGCCAACATTTATGGCAACCAGGTGGGACACATCAAGAGGCAGCTGGCAGCAGCTATGGCCTATGTCATGGACAACAACTTGGCTAAAGTAGAGGGGTGAGCAGATTTGCTCTTGCCTGTCAGTGTCATCACTGTCAGAATGTAATGTATTTGCAGCAACTTCTGGAACTTCAGTCTAGAAATCCCACAATAATAACTGACAAACTCTGAACATAAACAACTGAGCCATGAGCTCAGATGGAGAGTGATTACAATGGGTTTGTGTGTATTTTGTTAAATGTCACATTGTTTTGTCAGGGTGGTGCATTCAGGGACGAAAAACAAGTTCAATATGCCAGTGATGCTGTCGTTCTTGGGGAAAGAAGAGAACAAAAACACAGTTATTCAATATATGTCAAATCATGGATACAAGTTGAACACAGGTGGAATCGCATCAAGAGGTATGCACACAACTCAACCATCTGATCTGACGTTTACCTTAATAGAAAATGTGTTGCACAGTTATGGTCAGTTTTCAGTCACTGTCATTATTCTCACTACATGTTTTTTTTTTTTCTTTGTTTGTGTATATGCTTGCATGTGTTTGATTTCAGGTTCATATCAAACATATAATAGTTTGGGGGCTTATGCATTGCCATCTAAAAAAGGTGTGACTATCCCACTAACTGCAGAGGAGGTAATCTACTTACATTTAGTTCCTGTAATATGTAGCGTTGTACCATGATGATCAATAATGCATAGAGGTGCATTGTCATAACAGTGCTAAACTGTACTTTTAAGCACTCCGAGTATTTCTTATCTGAGTGTAATGTATGGCCTAAGCTAAATTTTCTATAAAACATGTAGTCAGTTTATATTAATGCTCTAAATTTGTTATTGTTAGGGTTTGTACAACATAGACAGTTCATTGTTCATCATATTTAAATGTTTATTATGCCTCTATGTTGGCAACAGCCGCGGCCAGAGGCATTATGGTTTCGGATTGTCCGTCTGTCCATCCATACGATTCTTGTGAATGCGATATCACAGGAACCCCTTGAGGGAATTTCAGCAAATTTGGAACAAATGTCCACTTGGACTCAAAGATTGACTGATTAGATTTTGGTGGTCAAAGGTCAGTGACTTCACTTCTGTCCCATACCCGTGAATTAGACTGGTTAGCATAGGAATGCAACTGCAAAGCGGTAGTTCTAGGATTTATGCTAAAATTATATGGAGTGGCAATACATTTGCATTTATGTTCTAAACATACAAGACTAAACTCAGCATTTGTTATTACTTTAACTTTATGCAGATGTTTTTTTTTTTCTTTCAGCTGAAGAATGCATTTGATCATCTGTTTGAAGGCTTGATGGAGAGTAAAGATGGAGAGAAAGAAGCAGCCAAGGTGCATATTTGATTTGTTAATCTGTCTGAATTTTATTATCTGCTATGGCATGTCTTCCTGTTTGAATGTTGCTTTAAATGTGCTAAACAGTCTATTTTACAAGGGTATCATTATAGTACTTTAAGTTAGATTCTATGCTCTTGGTCAGTTGTTTTACTCCTGAATTAGAAATTAGAGCGCCCTCTCCCTGCCCTCCTTATATTTAACAATTTGTACGTGATTGTGGATAAAATCATTAACTATTTGCTTAAAATTTAAATGTAAAATTGACTTTTACATTATTGAACACCAGTCAACAATTAATTTGTGGATGCAGATGTAGTCGTAGTTTGAGTCGCACTCAGAAATAACCTTTGTCCTGTCTCTCTCACCGCAGTTCTAGAGAAACTGCTTTACACCTCTGGGCTGTCACCTTCTTGCACCCTCACAAAGTTATATAGGTTGTCAAGACATGTCTTTGTGCATCTTTAATGTGAACATCCCCTTTTCTCCGCAGTCTGTGGGAACTCCCCTCCTGCTTCACCAGAAGCAGGCGCTGTCCTGGATGTGTGCTCGAGAAAACAAATCTGCACTACCACCCTTCTGGGAGAAGAGAGGTGAACTGTACTACAACAGTGTCACATGTTTCTCTGCCAAAGAAATACCAGAGAGGGTTTGTGGGGGAATACTAGCAGATGACATGGGAATGGTAAGTGACACACACACACATTTTATACATAAACATATTTGACTGCACATATGCTACATTAATTTAGACTGTTGTGTGATGAAGTGATTAAAAATGTGTTTATTGGTGTATTACAAGTTAGTTTACACATTAGCCGAAGTGGTAAGTTGCTGGTTATTGCAGGAAATACTGCTTTGTTTTTTGTATTCACCACCAAAACAGGTTTCACAGTGCTGCTGTCTAAGCAAACACAAATCAACACCAAATCCCCTGCTTGTGTTGTTTTTCAGGGGAAATCTCTGACAACCATTGCTCTGATTCTCACCAACTTCCATAAGGGAAAGCCCCTACCTGTGGAGAAATGCCTAAGTGTAGCTATGTTTATTACTTTTCAGTCATTGTGCAGTCTCAGTGACTTGTGTTCAACCATTATAAAGTGTTTGTTTACATGTGATCAGGAGGAGCAGTCTTCATCTATCAAAGCCAAACCTGAACCAAAGGTGGCCTCCAAACTCAAAGGTACTCTCAACTTTCAATAAAAGTTGCAGCAGTTTTTTCCCCCTCTGCCTCACTGTGTGACTATAGGGTGACATTTCCACAAGCCTACATACAAAGAAATAAAACAAAGGAGCACTAACAGAGAGATGAGGTGGTGTCTTTGTTTCAGGAAGCAGCAGTGCATGTGATGGAGCAGGAGCGAGTGATGTAGCAGCTGAGTCTATATACTCAGACTTGTAAGTGTGTTCTAATGAAATTTGAATAATAATAATGTAATAATGCAAATTTCAGCATCTGGACATACACTTCCCAGCCACTTTATTAGGTACATCTGTACGACTGTATGCACTTCAATGCAACACTTCAGCCTTAAGATGTGTTTATGAAGCTCAAAAATTTAGCTGACTTTGTTCTTTCTATTAAAGTTTTGTCTTACATAACCTGATATGTCCCTGTGTCCGTCAGCCCCCAGGTGGAGATGATCTGTGATGATACGCCAGACATAGTGGAGATTGTGGACAATTCAGAGAAAAGTAAGAGCTGACAGCGAACCTTTTCACTTTTAAATGTTTGTTTGCACTGTTTGTGTATTTTTGTCTTCAGTGGATTTTGTGGCTTACTCAACCCGACTTCTCCACTTTCAGGTGCGTGCAAAGGAAAGGTGAAAACTACCAAGCGAAAGCTCGGTAAAGGTACAATGTACTGTCTCTATTTATACCCTGTATTATGTATATAGGGAATTTGACAAAAAAGATGTTTGTAATTTAAATTTTGATGGGGTGGCATAGCTGAACATCACACCTCCGTATTGGTATCAGTAAATCATTCATTTTTATGGTTCTGTGCAGAGGCCCCAGTATTAGTGGAGGATCTGGACTTTGCTGCAGCACTGAGTGGCTCAGCATCAGATACCGGCTTAAAGAAGAAGAAGAAAACTACCAAGAAGGCCACTCCCACACAGAGTGAGCACTAACACTAGAGTTTCACCTGATGTTTTTTTTGTGTTTGACATATGCATTAGTTTAGTCAAAGAACAGTCGGGCAGTGAAATTGGAGCTGTTCCTTTTGTTACGTGCAGGTGTGGACTCTTCCATACCTGAAAGTGCATATGACTTATCAGCTAGAACAACTCTCATCATCTGCCCACTGTCTGTGCTCAGCAACTGGCTGGTAGGAGTACAGCCTCACACTACAAAATACCCACAGAAAGATAGATTGTGTTAATGAACTCAATTTAGATACTGTCTGGCCAATTAGCTTGGAGACAGGTATGGATGGATAAAGTGAAAGGGAAGACTGTATGGTGCTCCTGGTTTAAAAATATATATATAATTAACCATGTAACAATTTATGACCTGTATTGTTTGTTTTTTTCATACCCTAGACAAACAGGCTCTGTTGGTTGGTTCTCATGTCTGAAGTCGATATTTGTCTCATCTTCCTCTATATTTTGTGTATGCGCACAGGACCAGTTTGAGCAGCATGTGCATGCTGATGTGAAGCTCAACGTGTACTTGTATTACGGCTCAGAGCGCAACCGGAGCAAGAAGTTTCTGTCCTCTCAGGATGTGGTGATCACCACCTATAATGTCCTCTCCTCTGACTTTGGGGTGAGTGGAAACAGGTCACATGTACATCAGTGGCTGCAAGGTTAACCAAGGTGTTCACACAGAGAAGAAACATGGGAGGCAAATGTAATATGGAAGTGCAAAGTGTGCGTTAATTTAATTTGATAAGCATAATCAATGGCAAAAAATGTCTCCTAAACCTGAACTCTATGTTTCATTTGCAGAGATAATTTCCTTCTCCTTTTTTTAATCACGAGTATAATCTGTTCATTTCCCTTTCAGAATAAGAGTTCTCTCCATGGCATTAATTGGCTCAGGGTTGTGCTGGATGAAGGTCACATCATAAGAAACCCAAATGCACAAATGAGTAAGGCTGTGCTTGAATTGAAGGCTCAGCGACGCTGGATTCTTTCAGGTATAGCTACCTTTAAACACACACACATATGTCAGTTTTTGTTCAACATCTTTAAACACTTGTGTGTCTTTGTTTGTTCTTCATTTCTTTAGGTACTCCTATCCAGAACAGCGTGAAGGACCTGTGGATGCTGCTGGCCTTTCTCCGTCTGAAGCCCTTTGATGTGAGGGAGTGGTGGAACAGAGTGATCCAAAGACCAGTTATACAAGGAGACAGGGCTGGCCTGCAGTGAGTGCTCAATGAATATAGTGTACATATTACACTGCTGCAGTGTTGTAATAATACTCTAGAGGGCAGCATTTACTGTAAGTTAGCAATGGTTCAGTATGTCTGAGTGAAATTATTGCTGAGGTGCAATCAAGTGGTTGGATGAAATTGAATCGATAAACCATGGTTGAGGACCATCACTGTAGATAACTGGCAGGAGTATTGTTTGGTGAGTAAGAAACTAATAAGTGTTCCTCGATCGGGATCAATGCTATCCAGACCCATGTGCACCGTATGCACAGTGCTAGTCACAAATTTGCTATAAGATGCAGACAGTAGTTGTCTATTGCTGATATCTGTGCTAAACCAGCTACACTACTACAGTGGCTGTTGCTGCTTCGGCTGACCTCATCGTGACAAATCACACCACACCAGGGGTTGTGTGGTGTCTCAATATGGTGGTAAAACACCACTCTGTCAGTTCCAACAAAGGAATTTCAGTCATCCATCCATCCATTATCTATACTGCTTATTCTGAAGAGGGTCACCAGGAGCTGGAGCCAATCCCAGCTTACATTGAGCGAGGGGGGGGACACCCTGGACAGGTCGCCAGTCTATCACAGGGCTGACACTTGGAGACAGACAACCACACACACACCCACACTCAATCCTATGGGTAGTTTATCTTTGGAGGAGGCTGGAGCACCCTTGAATTTCAGTCAGTATATAGTAAATATATTTAAAATGTGTTTTTGATATAGCCAGTTATAACTCAAAGGGGTGTTGAGGTCTTAAAATATATTGTTTAAAGGTATTGAATTTAACATCACGATTCCTGAATATTCACTGTCTAGTGTTATATGTACAGTATATACAGTAAATATTGTATCAGGCAGTTTTAATGGTTTAAATCAGAATAGTTTGCTATTTTATAGGATAGCCAGATGTGCTAACAGACTATGACGAGTCCCCTGTGTAGCATCCTGAGTGAGATATCATACATCAGATATTAAATTCAGGCACTTCATACTGTGTGCAGGAACCTTCAGATCTTGGTGAAATGCATCACCCTGCGGCGGACAAAGAGCAGCATGCTGAATGGGCAGCTCCTAGTGTCTCTACCTGAGAAGACGGTATGTGTGGAGCAGGTGAAACTGAGCCAGCCAGAGAGAGAGGTCTATGAGCTGGCACGTAATGAGGGAAGAAGCACAATAGGCAGGTATGTCACTCTCTTCACACATGTGCATGTATGTGTGAAGAGAGAAACCTGGTAAGTTGCCAACTTACAAATAAAAACTAAATAAGAATATTTGACAACACTTGGCTGTTGATGGATGTGTGTTGGATATGGTGAAAGTTTTATATTGTATTATTGTTTGTGTATGTACGGTAGATATGTAGCTGAAGGGACAGTCTTGAGAAACTATGCTGATGTATTGGCCATCCTGATGAGGCTCCGACAGCTCTGCTGCCACCCTGATCTGCTGGCAAAGACATCCTCAGATCTCGGTAAAACGTGCAGTCTGACAATGATGTGATTCTGAAGAGCAAAGCATCTAAATCTGTTTAATACAGTGGGGATTTTAAGTTAGTTTTGTAGACCCATGCCCAGCTCTGGGCCTTTCCCAAGTAGGGTTTCTGATTCAGGCCTTGTTTAAGTTCTAGCAGACTCACACAGGTCTTTTAAATTTTTCTGCTTGACCACTTATTTTTAGGTTAATGCCGACTTGCATGTAAAAGTTTCTCAGTAAAATTCACATGCGGATGTGAAACAAATTAGATATTTTTAATTGACTGGCTAACGCAGTGTAGTAGCCTCAAAATGTCCTGCAATGGACTAGAAATTAAGTTAATAGAATATGCACTGATTTGTACCTGACCTCTGACTTGATTTGCTCATATGTTTCTTTCAAAAGCGGTACTTGTTCCCTCTCCATGTTCTGCTTTCATCTGTAGGTGCTGCAGTGACACCTGCAGAGCTGCGGGAGCGTTTGATAAAGAAGCTGAAGATGGTGTTGGCCAGTGGCTCTGATGAGGAATGCTCTGTGTGCCTGGACTCGGTCCGTCTGCCGGTCATTACACACTGCGCCCATGTTTACTGCCGACCCTGCATCGCTCAAGTCATCGGCACTGAGCAGGTAGATGTTCTCCCTTAGCAAAGGGTAGGGTTTTGTACTTTGTCATTTGAATTAACTTAAAAAGCAAGTTTTCACTCGTGTATATAATCAATTCCCTGTGCTCTGGGTGTTTGTGTGTGCGCCTGTGCATAGGACAGGGCACGCTGTCCTCTTTGTCGAAGTGAGATCAAGACTAGTGAGCTGGTGGAGTTTCCACAGGAGGAAATTGAGGAAGAGAACAACATGAACTCTGAGAAGTGGAGGACAAGCTCGAAGGTGCAGTGCACATACTGAGGCCGCAAAACTAACTGGATAAAAATACTCAGTAGACCACTAAGAATGGAGGATCCCTTTTTCCTTTATTCTTGACTCTTCCACCTTGTTGCCTTCAAATAATTTGTCTTCTCTGAAACCTTTAACATTGTGTTACATGTAATTAATGCAGAAAATTAAGTAGTTTAAGTATTTGGTAGTCTATAACCAGATTAACAGTAAGAATCACCAGTGGTTTCTGATACAAATGAAAAGCAAAACTAGCTTGAATTTTAACTCCAAAGGATTTTATGTGTGAGCCATATTGAAGTGCCATTGATTTACTACACATTTACAGTATTAGAACTTTGGTGGGTTTTTTTTGTGTCACAAGACAGTGACAATCTATACAAAGATAAATGATTTAATTTATATTGACAAGTCTGCTGTCTTCAGTAACACACCCACCACTTTAGAAGAACTGGTCTGACTTCGTGTTAAGTCTTTATCAGCAGCATGACAGTGATTGAAAGCAGACATGAGTCATATTGTTCCTCATTTTGTCTCTGCAGGTGCAGGCGCTGATGGGAAACCTCCTCAGGCTGCGATGTGAAGACAGCAGCATTAAGTGTTTGGTTGTCTCTCAGTTTACACGTTTCCTCACCATACTGGAGACTCCACTCAGGTAACACACACTCATACTAAAGGAATTTTTAAATTGTGGTTTTGGTGTATAGAACCCAGAATCATGACTGTGTACAGCTCTCCAATTCCATTGAACATTCCTCTTTCACACTCCCTCCTTTTTGATCATAAGATCAATAAAGACATAACTGCACCTATAAGAGTTACATCCACACACAGTGGTGATTAGAAATGGGTAAAAGACATTGTGACTAACAAAAACAGCACAATTATCCGTTACGACATACTAAAATCTAAAGACCGTAGCGTGATCTGCTCGAGTACAGAATTTCTCAAGTTTATTTTATTCATTATTGTTGTCCCTCTTCACCAGAGAGCATGGTTTCAGTTTTGTGCGTTTGGATGGCACCATGAGCCAAAAGAGGAGAACCCAGGTGATCAGGGAGTTTCAGAGCTCTGCGGCCAACAGCCCTGTCATCATGCTTCTGTCCCTCAAAGCCGGAGGGGTTGGGCTTAACTTGACTGCTGCCTCCCATGTGTTTCTCTTGGACCCTGTATGTACCGATTTCAGCCAGAAACCAGATGCTTTAACATGTTCAACCATACTTAACAGTTTGTACTATCTCAGATTGTGTATCATGAAGTGGGTTTGCACAAGGCCTTAGAAAACTCATGTACTGGTAGTTGCATTAATATTTTAACTTCTCACTGGTCATGCGGCTAGTAAAGGAGTTGGGAACAAATGTTTTTTTTCCTTGTACATTTTATATTACAGTGCACGGCCTGCAGCTTACATTGATGTATTCTTAATTGTGTTTTAGGCATGGAACCCTGCTACTGAGCAGCAGTGTATTGACCGCTGCCATCGCCTGGGCCAGAAGAGGAAAGTCGTCATCACCAAGGTTAGAAAACTAGGATCCAGGATAGTTTTATTGCTGTCTTGGGTTCTGCAGTCACTTCTTATTGCTAGCAAGGCATCGCACATCCTATATTACTCTAATTTAAAGTTGTTTACATTAGGCTAAAAGCTCTTTAGTCTGTAGGTTCATAGTAGAGACTGGCTCCTCAGACTTTGTCTGTTGCTGCAGTTCATTGTGAAGGATTCAGTGGAGGAGAACATGGTGAAGATCCAGAGGAAGAAACAGGACCTGCTGGAGAAGGCATTTGGCTCCACAAACACCGACAGGAAAACCTCCCGTGTTGACGACGTCAAAGCGCTGCTGGAGCTGTAGCGACACACATTGTCAATGTCCTCTTTGTATTTCAAGTTTGAGTTGATCATTAATCTTCTAAATGTAATTATACTAATTCACAACAAGATATG
Organism: Monopterus albus; assembly: GCF_001952655.1. Lineage (NCBI taxonomy): Eukaryota > Metazoa > Chordata > Actinopteri > Synbranchiformes > Synbranchidae > Monopterus > Monopterus albus. The sequence continues at coordinate 831,818 of NW_018128056.1, read as the reverse complement.
TATCTTGGCAAGCTTTGTTTATGATTAGACCATAAAAATGCCAAAGCTGGACAACTGTGTCAAGGTGCATGATAAAGATTTGTTAAAATAACACTGGGGTAAAGAAACGACGCCCACCTGTTGTAGTAGTTTAGGTTCTTGGTAGAACAGACACCCCATCTTGAGCTCTTAGAACTAGACAGTTTTCACAACCTAATACATTTTGTTGCAGCTACACCAGGTCACTAGTATAATCTAAAAACAAGAAATGACAGGAAGGGTGAGGACAAGGTGGTTCATAACTAGTTCTTTATTAGCACTGTGACAGGGCTGGACAGTTAACATGTGGGGAGAAGGACAGATCTGGATTAACCAATGCCACATCTTTACGTTCCACTTGCCTCTTAACCTTGACAGCTTCTTATAGCAAAGTGGAATAAAGAGTGTTTATTGTTTTTATAAGTTGCAGGTAATTTACACAGAGCTGAATTGAAATTTGTAACAGGGAAGCCTCAAATGTTCAACTTGTAAGGCCATTAGCAGCAGCAGTTACAGTAACTGAAGTTATGTAAACCAAGTAATAAGGCAGCTCGCAACACTACAGACGGGAAGTGATGAAACCTAAGTGATGGCACAAAGACACCGCTATAACATGCAGGGCACACATACAGATGCCAGATGTCTGGGGAGCACACTAGTGGGGGGGGTGGGACCCCACACATGCATACAAAATATCACTTCAGGATGTGGGTGGACTTGTAGTTATACTTACTGACCCAAGTTTTAGCTCTGTGCCATGCAAATACAACACAACAAGCCTAGCCCTAATACAGTACCAGACATTACAAAGCTAAAGTCACAGGGAGTTGGTGTCAGAAGCATAGACATGGATGACTACCTAGATGCTCTGATGAGGGGAATGCTTGTCAGACTGTCCTAACTGGCCCAAACAGAGCAAGGACTGCAAGAAGGAAGCGAGCCAGTTGCTCTATAAAATGGTTCCGGACAGTAGAGAGACTTATTGCAGGGGTCAAGTTGTGGTAAAATCCAGAAACAACTCTTAAACATTAATTTGCCTTCAGCCATATGCCTCACTTCACAGGTTAGGAAGACTCAGGACTGTGGGTGCTTTTCTATCAGATGCACAAGAACATAAAGGAATAGTTACAACATTTTGGGAAGAAGCTACACATTCACTGTATGACGCTACTGCCAACAAACCAACTTTAGATGAAAGCCAAGCTGAAGCTCACCAATTTGTTTAATCTGTACAAAAAAAAAAAAAAAGAGTTTGATAAGTGTTATGTGCCAGACTTTCACTTAGCTTGGACCAGGCAACCAGCGGAGACTCCCAGCAATTTACCATTCTTGGCCAAGAAAGCAGTCTGGTACATAACCACCTATAAAACATCTGAGTTATACAGAATGCTGTTTGGATTACTCAAACAAGATGTGACATTAAAATTAGTGAGTTATAGAAGTGCCGTTATCTTTTGACAGGGCTGGGCTGGCCATTTCCTAGCCACATCTGTAACCTCAGGGGGAACATTTAATCATTCTGAGCAGATTGAAGCTCTAACCAACTACTGAATAGTGTAGGAAAAATAACTAATATACCCCATATAATCAAAAGGACAGTAATATTCGCCATGCTGAGCACACATGGGCCTAACCGTTTCTAGTCTTTATGCTAAGCTCGCTCGCTGCTGGTAGTAGCTTCATATTTACCATACAGACATATGAAGGGTATAAGTTTTCATATCTAATTCACCAAACAAAGCAAATTAGCTTATTTCCCAAAATATTAAAAACTTTCCCTTAAGAGAAGAAATGAATGGTCAGAGTGCATGGGCACTGTCAAACATACTGTCATTTAGACACTGACAGGATGCAGAGTGAAGCTGAAAGTTGCACAGAGGCATTCAATTCAGTCACCTCCTAATCAAGCCCCTGTGATTGGCTGAGGGGTGGTTAAATCCCCACCTACACAGGGCTTAAACTGGTGCTTGCTCTGTCCATTGCACCCCCACACGCCAGCTACTTTAGGAAGGAGTCAAGCTTTCGTTCAATGTTGGCGAAGGAGTCATCGCCCATGTAGTCAATCTGACCCGCTTCCCAGCGCTGCTTCCTCTCCTCTGATGAAAACTTCTGACGAGGAGGAGCTGGGGCCGGTGGTGGCTGCTGCTCTTTGACGTCCTCATGAAGCGGACTCTCCTGTGTGACAGGCAGGAAAAAAAAAAAAAAAAAAGTATGAATGAACTGGGGCAGTACTTTATAAGGACTTGTTTCCCTACGTTCAGCTTTCCCTCAGATGAATCTCCTCAAGATAACCAGTAAAACGTAGAGGTTTCATCAGAAGAGTAAAAGTGCAACAAAACATTTTGTAACACCCTTACAGCAATTAAGTCGAGTACGTTTCGCAGATGTCAAGTTTTTACTGCAACATGATGAAGCAAATAATCTTCCTACAGTAGAAGCAACTCAGTAAGTCAATACCAATTAACATAATGGCTCTGCGTAGCGAGCACATTAACGAACAGAGTGCAAGTGAACAAAACTGCAGGTTTTGGCAGTTGCCATCTCACTACAGTGCCGTTACAGACAGCATGGCAACTTCCTGCTACTCTGTGAAATGCTCAACACTTGTTGCCAGCCTGGCACCCTACATAATTCACTGAAGACAGCAAGCTATTCATGAAGTGAGCACACTGCTGAGGACTTTTGGCAACCAATTGGTTACACATTCCTCAGCACCAGTCAACTTTTAATTATTACTGTGATGACTGCAACTGGCCTGCATTTTTATATTGAGCTTAAAGCTTCGACATGTGGCACGTACGCAGCTTGGCAATTTCAAACAACGATACCAAGGAAAGCGTTCAGCTTGCAATTATAGGTTATGACACATTCAGGACATGAGGATTATGCAACATGCCACAACAAATTCACACACCCAAGCATGCACAGTCACAGCCATCGTGTATTCTTCTAACGCATGTACACCCACACCTAGAACCAAATGCACTCCCTTTCACACACTCCATCACCATGTAAAGACGTACATCCTTGCTTGCTTCTATGCAGCCACTGTGGAAGGGAGTATCCCCGTAGGCCTGCTGCAGTAGAGGCAGCACAGACTTGGCATACAGCTGCCACCACATAACCAGATAGTCAGCATGCAGCTGGTTTGGGTCAGGAGACACAGAGTGACCTTTGACCTCGCCCTTCTGAGCGTCATAGGAGTAGTTCCATGGCTTCACTTTGCCCAGGAAGTGCACCACCTTCGCGCCATGGCCATACCTGTAAAAACGAAAAGGAAAGAGAACAGAAGCATACGAGACCGAGCTGAAAACATGAGCCTACTCTTGTTGTCTCTACCCACTTTTTCATGTTGAGTTAAGCTTGTTGACACTTTAAACTTGCCAATTATTGTTGCAGGTAAATTTACTGACTGAACATGGTACAAATACCATTTCCACCCTCATGATATGAAGGCGTTACTCTAATTTATTACAAATTGGGTCTCATTATTATACATTTGGCCTTCAAGAGCTAATTTGTTCTCATTCAATGGGGTGAGAAACAGGAGTGGTCCAATGGAACAGTTTGGACAAACTAGTTAAACTAGATCAATGAGAGGAAGCAAGTACACTTGATATGTCTGAACTAATCTCCCATTGCACACCAGTAATATGGTCAATTTGAACACAGGAAGAAAAGCTTGTCAACTGTAACAGAAGTTGAAAACTGACAATTTTACTTTCCGTTTCTTTTCCAAACATGTTTGGCTGCTATTAAGATTTGTTTCGAGTCCTGTATGATCCTCTGTCTGCTCAGGTTTCTTTCCCCATCTGGCTTCTTTTTAGTGATGCCACATTCCCAGATGAGAGCAACTCATTGAGAGTATAAAAATATTCTTTACAATACAAACAGTGAAAACTACCTCAGTAATAAGCAGGTTTTAACGATGTGGAATCTTCTTTTAACATTTCTCAACAAGAGGCCACGTACACTACAGATTTAAATAAAACAGGAAGTATACGTGTAGGTACAGTAGCGCCTCTATTTTTAAAGGGGCTGTTGCAGAACAAGTGTTGTACCAGCTTCTTGTAATTTAACACCATCACAAATACACAACTTCTGAAGTGACCTCAGACAAACTTGCCTCGTAACAAGCCAATATTTGACAGAGCAGTATTAAGTGGGCTAAACACGATGGTATGAAGAGACTCAGATGTATTGTGTTTGTTGTACTGACTGTTTGAAGGCTGGCAGGTAGGAGTAGATTGCAATACTGCTGAGATTGTAGATGAAGGGAAGGTGTTTGGAAATATCTGCCGTCGCCCAGGTGTTGAAGAAACTGTTGAGAAGCCCCTGGTCTCCACCTGCAGACAGATACACCCAAACATACTCACAATAATAGT
>NW_018128056.1:820223-827317 GCF_001952655.1 Monopterus albus | reverse complement strand
TAAAATCCAGACAGGGGCACTACTGCACATACCTGAATGGTCAACACACACACACACACACACACACACACACACACACATTCTCAAACATGTAAAAATAGAAACTGAAGAGGAAATTCCTGTGAAAGGACGCTGCTGATGTACAGCGAGTATGCATATAGTGAAACCCACGCACAGCAACAGATGGCAAATCCTACGTGACATTGAACGGGGGGGGAACTACAGTGTGGACAGCATCAGACCAAGACAGGATTAAGTTTGGCACAAGGGGTGGGTGGGGGGTTTACAGGAACTTCTACAGAATAATTGCATTATTTAGCTACAAATATAAACTAGTTGTGATCACGCTTGTTGATTTCCTTTGGTCCGAGCCACTCGGAAAGGTTTATTTTTGCCATTTTATCATCAACTTAAGTAGAACACAGTCATATGCCGTTAGCTTGTTTACTCAAACTCTTTCCAACCAGTCATGACGCACAGCCGGGGAGCTGAATTGCAATCCAACTCTTTCTATATTTAATGTTTACTCAGCTATTCATGATCCCCAGAGGATGAATGACATTTTGTGATTTGACCAAGTGCCATACAACAACTACTAGCTTCAGAAGCTGTACTTTGTGTACATCGCTTATTAGCAGATACAAATTTGTTAACTCCACAAGAAGCAGCGGTGTGTGGCTACCATAACTTTGTTTTGGTAGAGATATCAAAAATTATTTTCTGAAGAGCAGCAGAGCCATTATAGACTAGAGATGCCCAGTTCAATTTAGAGTTTCATCCTTCTAAAAAGCTGATTAAGTTGTTTCAAAGCATCCCTCCAAAAACCTAGGTTTCAAGTCACACAAACACTATTGCCCATGTCACACACGCTCAGCCAAGAAAATGCATTAGCACTCTAGACTGTTGGCCCTCTGAGATATTTTTTACTCTAAATAACTGCTGGCTATGAGATCTAGCGTTTGTCTCCTTACACTTATGACACCTCTTAACCCTTCAACGAGCCTCTGAAGACCAGAAACAAGGCAGAGAGAAAACATTTGGGTCTCACCGTCGAAGCTGCCATTTTCACTACAGAAGGCAAGCAGCTGCTCGTGCGTCTCATTTGATGGCCTGAACACAAAAACTCCAGAGTTGAAACAGTCTGGCCACCCAGGATCCGGCGCTGCGGACAGCTCCTCCCTCTCAAAGAGTTCATCTATGTTTGATAGCACCTGAACACATTCAAATAAATTAGGTTCTCAGATATTCATCTTTCTACTATTGTAATTTACTGAAAAATGCTGAAAATTCAGGTTAAAGTGTTATTAAACATGCTTTTCAAGTGTTTAAATTCAGTAACATCTACATTGTAGCTTAAATATCATGGACAATTTTTGATCTAATTCGATCTCCTGCTCTCTCTTTTGGTCTAATTACAAGTATTGGTTTTGGAAGTGTCCACCTTTTACTCTGCTAACAGCGCACTGTCACTTCTGATTTTTCCATTCAAATCCATAGATTACATGAAGACATGCTTAACACTCAGGCTGCTTCATGAGCAATGAGCTGCAAGAGCAATAAAATCACTCCTTAACTATGAGGTGATTTTTCCATCACTATCATGTTCTGTGTCAAGTCCGTTTCTCACCAGTGTGTCTGCATCCATGAACACACACTTGCTGTACTGTGTGAGAGTCCAGCAGTGCAGTTTGGTTAAGGTTACCCCCAGGTCTGGACGTTTCATCATGGCCAGATGAACAGCATCACCCGAGTCCATGATGTCTACCACACACACCTCATCGAAAATGGAGCGTAGTATGTCCCTACGGCGCATAAACAACATTACACAACAATAATGGCTCAAGAGCTGATCCATTTTCACCCAGCATCAGTTATGTGTGCTACCTGCTCTGTTCTCCAACATGAGGTCCTACAAGTGCAACCAGTTTCCTGGTTGTGTTGTGGTTTCTTAAGGATTGGCCAAGAACCATTGCTCCCTTGGCGTAGCTGTCATTTGTGGCCAGTGTCACAAAAGCTTGGTCTGCTTGGAGAGAGAGGGAGACACACACACACACACACACACACACACACACACATATGACCGGCTGCACCAACGTTATATCTGCATTTTTGGCATTTTTTTTTTAAACTTACCTGCCTCCGTCTTTTAATAGCTTTATGTATGAACATTCTGCAGCAGGGCTGTTTAACATGATTGATGGGATGTGAATAACTGCATTCAAGATAACTTTTATATAATTTGCCTGGAACAAATCTGTTTCAAAATGCCTTATTAAAATTCTGAAGGCATCAATTACAATAGTTCATTACACAACAATAATCCAACTGATCAGCAGAATTTGAGATTTTTAATGAAACTAATAGCACTTTATGGGCTCAAAAGCCTCCTAACAAAGAAATGATTCAGGCAAAACAACTTTCACTCCACCCAGACTGTGACCACTGAACTCCGACTTAAGATAATTGCACTGTGGGTACTTGTGAAAATAAGAGTATCATGACCAATAAATTGCCATTCAGTTATTGCATGTGCAGTCTTTGCAGCCTTCTCCTCCATTAAATACAACCAAACTTCAGTGCATATATGCTGCTTTAAATCTCCATTAATATGCAAGGAGAGGTATAACCATGCATCACTCGCTTGATATGTTCACTGACTGTTAGATGCACCAGTTGGTTCATGTGCATGAACTGCAAGGTAAAAAATATACACCTACAGGATGGCCTGGTGTTTAGCCAACGCTTCTGCACACTTTTTTTTTTTTTTTTTGGGAGGCTTACAGTAATGGATGACCTCTTAATCATCATGGTGATTACTCAACACCAGTTATGTTACACTCGCCATTATAATGAGTAAAACTTCTTCAGATGGAAATGGTTTAACCTACTGTCTTTAACAAACCATTGGTGCCCTATATACAAACCCTCTGTCACATCACGTCACTGTTCGGTCCTGTGTGGGTATCAGTATGGCCAATTCATCTGTGGGCCTAACAGCAGAGTACACACCGGGTTGCTGTTCTAGTGAATGCAGGCCTGCGGACAGTATTCACTGAGCTAAATGTACGAGTTGACGGCGGGCTTCTGGGGTCTAAATCAAGGAACTATAAACCGACTATCAAATGAGTGCAAGGCCTGTATCGCAAACAATGGCATAGAGGAAGCATGAGTAGTGTTCCCACGGAGTCATTTGTGGCTGTGGGAAGTCACTCAGCTCTGGGTCCAATGTTGTAATCTGGAGGATATTTTTTAAAATAAAATGGAGCCAAGTCATAAATAATCTACACTGGGAAAATATACATCATATATTCTGTCAGTTTTGCTTTATACAAATACAATGTGTTATGATTCCATTTAAAATGTCTCTTCTAGGTGACCACTAATAGTATGGCACACATTGTGGCACGTCCACACTGACACTGTGTTAAGTTAATCAAAGAGCCCACATTAATGCAGGAAGTTAATAATGGCTCCTTTAAAAAATAAAAGCACACAAGTGATGGAAAATTTAAGAACTGTTCTAAACTGTTAGTGATATTTTCAACTTGTCTACTTGGAGCAAATTGTAAGTAAAGCATTCCCCCCACCACCACCACCCCCTCCATGTCAGGAGGGGGTGGTTACAAATCAAATTTTTAAAGGTGTTTTGTCATATAGTATTTGGTAGAGATATGCAATTTGTGTACACATGGTAATTTCTCTGTTAAGCTTGTTTTTAATAAATTAAGAAGGGGGAATTTGGGATGATTGGCAGCCTGATGTGTCAAACTACTTGGTTGCAACTGCACAGAATCTGGCCACAAAATGCCAAGATGGTGACCGCCATATTCACACTAAGTTAGCTTCACTTTTCCACAGTGGAGGAAAAGTGGTGACACACCGTCCATTTATACATAGTCAGTGTGGCAGATGCATTTACTGACAGACTTATCAGTTAACCATCTCACTGTAACAGTTCTAGTTTGGTAATGTCATTAATTCAACTTACTTAGACATATGCACAACATTTTGATTCACTTTCTTGCCAAGTGGTGGATGATAAAGTTATCATACTGTAAATATGAAGCTTGAGACAGTGGCTCCAAAGTCTGTGTTAAACTAGGACAGTGGAATACTGCTGATGCAATGAAAATCATTTCCAGCTGCCCATTTTGTAACACCCAGATGTGCAGTATTGCAATCTACACTTCACTGTGACTTCACTTTACCCGTGTGCACACTAATCAGGCAGGAAGTTAATCAGCAGCTGTTTAAACAATGAAATATTTTGCTCTAAGCAATAACGATAAACGTTTTCTTGTTGTAGCATCTCATAGCTGAGGATTTGTTGTGCACGCTAAAAAAAAAATTAAAATAAATAACTAAATATCTGTGGTTTTGGCTGTTGGAAGGACAAAAATCACAATATTACTCTGCCATTTGGCGTTTTTCAGCAGGTGCGTTCAATGCGGGTTGACTTTGAAAACTCTGACCGGATGTGCTGCTTAAAGCCCCGACGAGCTTTACTGTGGTCCAGACCGCTGCGGCAGCTAATAAAAATCAAACATCACAACCTTTAACATGAAAAGGACAGTGTCCGTACACGCGATTTAATCTTGTCGCCTCGTCTCTGTCCATATCGAACCTGCAGTGAACGTTGTGGCTTTTGTTTTCTGCAGCATTTAATAGCTAAACTCGCGATGTTCTGGGAGACGAGGGCACTACGCGCAGCCACGGTCCGGTCCGCGGAGGCCCTGCTCAGACGTCAGTGTGGTGACTGCGAATGTCGGCGAAGCCACGGTGTCTTACCCGACATGTCGTGCTGCAGACGGTCCACCCGGGGGTCTGGGATCGTAACAGGACAGACAAGAGGTTTGCACTGCGAAGGACAAAGACGCAGCAGCTGAGAGCACTCCAGCACAGGAATTAAGCCCCACATTTTCCGGGTCATGTGACCAGTTGCAGCTGACACGCCCCCCTCCGTATCCTCGCTCTCTTTCTCGAGATTAACTATTTGTGATGATAAAATTAGCAAAACTGGACCCCACATTACATATTTAGCAACTTTGGACCAGTGTTGATGATGATGCTCGTATCTTTTATTCATTTAAAAACTATCTCAAAAAGCCATGTATGCAAAACTTTACATTGATCAAGAGTATGTGATTATCAAAAATATGGTCTATTGGAATAACATTGGTTTCACAAAGTATTCACTTCACTTTTTGCACACTTTGCTGTACTGCAAATTACATTTTAAATGGATAAAACTGCCATCCATCTACACTCAGTATCAGGGTGTTGTGGGACTCAACAAGTGCATCCTGTTTGCTCTAATTACTGGATCCTTGAGACATGCCTAGAACTTGATTGGAGTCCACCTGTGGTAAACCGAACTGATTGGACATAGCTTAGAAAGACACACCTGTGTATATAAGATCTTACAAAAACCCAGCCATAGAGTCTATTCAACTCTGTAGATGTTTGTCAGCATCAAAATACAACAGAGCCAATGTAGGAGTGACATATATATGACAAATTCCCACTTTTGATCAAATTTGCTAGATTTAAAAACAATATATACACCATATGCTCACTAATAATTTGCATTAAAAGATTAACTTGTTAGAACGAGGAGCGATTGGTTACGATCAGGAGGGTGTTTAGAAAAGTTAGCGCCTTCTTTGCTGCTGTTCAAGCTGCAACACGTTAGCAGCTGGATAACCTTCATCTCCACTACATTGGTCTGCTTTTTGTAACGAACAAGCTGATATCCTCTGTAAGGAGGCAGCTGAGCACCTCAGTGTGAGTCCTCACTGCCTCTGAGTGGTCATGTCTTCACATTACAGATTTTTTTTAAGAGCATTAGGATCAATGATAATGGTGTGCTAGAGTAAAGACACCTGTATAGTAACACTCAAGATATAAATTTAGATGACTTGGGGGTTTTTTTGTCTTTTTTGTGAATGTATATTTGTGTGGTGCTATTCATGCTATTCATTCTGCGCATGTGCTCTTAAGTGCCAGTGAATAATGCAGAAGGCTTATGAGAAAAGTACTTGGGCAGCTGTTACTCTTTTGCATCAGTAATTGATCCTGGCTCTGAGTCCGCAACCAAAAGTGTGGCTGGAACATCAACAGCCTACCTGAGACCAGCGATTAGGAGGAGTGAGTAACAGGAGAGCGCCTCAGAGTCGTAGAGTGAAACTGAGCTGATCAGGTGTCAGAGAGAAAAAAAAGACCTGAAGAACAAATGGGAAGATGGAGTCCACTGGATGTGTGGATTGAAAGGAAACATTTGGATACCCTATGGCTTCACAGTGAGCAGTTATAAAAGTGTCTCTAGCATGTTTGTCTTAGCCAGGAGGAGGAATTATTTTGCATAGTCCTGTGTCTTGGTTTCAGCTGAATATAGGACTTTTGAGCAGTGGTAGAGGTGAAAGGAGAGGCTGACAGGTAAAAATAGAGAAAGGTTGGGGAGATCAGAGAGAAGGGAGGGCAAGGAAAGAAAGACAGGGGTTAATAGAAAATGAAATAAGTGAAAAGGAGAGTAAGGAATAAAATGTCAGCAAGCTGATTTTCTACTATGGACTGGCCTTTTTCTGGACTCTAAGCCCTTCACTCTGCCTGGGAATGAATGTAAGCACCTTACATTCCTTATGTTCTTTCCTTACATTACAGTTTTATTATGCTGCTTTCCATAAACTTTGTTGCACAATTTAAATGAACTTATATGACTAGAGAAAATTAAACCTAAAAAATATAATCTCAAGGCTTCCAGATCTAAACAAGAAGGTCAAATGACACTGATTTAGGAAGAGAATCATTTACAACTTTCTTGCGATTTAACACCAAAGGAGAGAGAGAACAAATCCAAAAGAACATAGTTTGCTAATGCTGTAAAGCATTGTTGTGTGTTGTGTGTTGGAGTAAAGCGTGAGCACTGTAGCAAAGTGCAGTACTGTTGTGGAGTGGAGCAGTTTAATCAGTATGATGCAGTTGGTTCCTTACCTCAGGTTACAAGGCATTGTGTGGCAGTGAGGCAAGCTGTGCAGGAAAGCACAGGCCTCATGTTTTAAACATGCATGGTCTGTTTAAAGAAGGCACTACACTCT
>NW_018128056.1:817071-820176 GCF_001952655.1 Monopterus albus | reverse complement strand
TTCTAAATGTAGCAATTGGTATGAGACAGTTTAGGAGTTGTTGCATTTTAAACAAATGTACTGTGTGTACCCACTTTACTCATTTTACTATAGGTGAATGAAAATCGTGACCGGAAGGGACAAATGGGACAATAACATGATGACACAGCTGAGGTGTTAAATGTTAACTGTCAGACTCAGCCTTGTCCCATGGTACAGGGAGACCAAAGGTCCACTTGGTGCCTTTCCTAGGTGACTCCTCCTAGGAGAGATAACCAGCACTCCAGCCTGTCTGAGGTTCACCTTCCTCTCTGACCTGGTCTGAAGCCTCGCAGTCAGAGCTCTGGAAGACTCGACTCTTGTAGCCAGGCCAGAGGGATCTGCACCAAAAGGCTTACACCTCAGGACTAGCAGGAAACACACAGGCTTTTATGAAGGTACTCAACTCTGTCTTTCCTTTATCTCCTCAAGCAACAAACCAAATGATTACTTTACTATAAAAGGTGTTATGTGGAACCTCTAAGGTGTGTTATCATTTAACTTGTCAAACTCAGCTAATTATCTGAGGCTGAATGATTTTAAGTGTCTACATCCAGAGTGAGCGTATGTATTTCTGGCATTAAAATAAAGGCTAGTTCCTTTTGAAATGTTGTATTGATCAGTCCTGTGAAAATCAGCTTCTGCTTTGTGTCCAATATGATCCAAAACTGTGCATATGTGTGTGTGTCTGTGCATGTTTCAGGTACTCAAAGCAGAAGCTACTATGGAGAATCATGTCACACAGATTTCCCGAGAGGACCTGGAAGATCTCAGAGAGGCCTTTAATAAAATTGGTCAGTGTCCCACCCATGCTCACACATCTAATCAGACCCTACGCTTGCATTGACTGTGACCAAAGTAAGAGTTTTACAGCTGATCGTAAAATAAAATGACACTTATGTAAGAGGTTTTTATTGCTCTGGGCATCGAGTGTTTATACTGTACCTTGTGTGTGAGGTATTTTCAGCTGCAATGCAGATTTTATAATTTATTCAATGAGAGTGAATAATTGCAAAGAAGGTTTGGTAAATAAGTAATATAAGAAAGAGATATCACTGTATGATATTCAATTACAAGGCACAAATAATCAGGTAAAGGGGGTGTGACTGAGATTTGATCCGGTTTAAAATGACATGGGAACATTTTCTTTTACTGGTCACAATTCATTTAATTTATGACAAAAACAGACATGAAACTGTCCTGAAAAGGACAAATTTTCTACTGTTTATAGGCAAAATGGATTCATTGTCTGAATACTCACAAACAATATGTGATCGGGGTCACAAGTTCATAAGCCAGACCCCCTGGTAACCCAGAGAGTCGGATAAACATCTGAATTTCTTTTTCCACAGGCAAGAATATGATTGAACTAAAAGTTTCTAGTGATAGAATAACAATGAATTAATATTTATTTGGGTTTAAATGGAACAGTTCTTTCATAAAAAATCCCAAATAGAAACTTGCCTATAAACTTAATTACAATCTGTCTCCAAACTAAGTTTTCATTCTTTCTGAAAGCAGAACCAAATAATAGAGCTGTTTTCTGGAACCTATTAGGAAGTTACAGACCTGTTCATGATAGCTTTGTTTGTCCTTTTTTATCATCTGTAAGCTATATTTAACATTAAATATTAGGCTCATCACTTTCACATTAATATTTGTGAAGTAAATTGACATATATGTGTATGCTTTTCTTTGTGTGTCTGTCTATACAGATATTGATAACAGCGGCTATGTAAGTGACTTTGAGCTTCAGGAGCTGTTCAGAGAGGCGAGTTTCTCACTGCCGGGCTACAGGGTACGAGAGATCGTCGATATCTTCATCGCTGGAGACACCAACAAGGATGAGAAGATCAGCTTTGAGGAATTTGTTTCTGTAAGTTCTGACACAAATTTGGAGCAAATATGTGACTTATACACATCCAACCGCACAGAGTAACACGCAGCCTGTCCATGTTCAGATCTATCAGGAGCTGAAGAGTAAGGAGTTCAGTGAGACGTTTAGGAAAAGCATCACAAGGAGAGATGGGATCCGGTCTTTCGGAGGAACATCAGGAATCTCCAGCGAGGGAACACAGCACTCGTACTCTGGTGCGTGAGAATATGCTCTGTGTGTTTGTGCATGTTGCCGCTAGTTTCATAATTATCACACCTGTTACTGGCATTCACGTGCCCCAGTTTATACTTTGATTTATTACCTTTATCTTCGATGTCAAGTCACAGAATTAACTTCTGTTTTACTTGTAGCTGTTCAGAAGGTATTTTTAACCTCAAAGACTTGATACAAAGACTTTGACCAGTTTCAGAATCTGAGCCTTATTTTCTGGGTCCAAACAAAGACTCATCAGGCTGTGACTTGATTATGGTTTATCAGCTATATTTCCACTGCTAACATTTGCACCATACTTAATTGCACTGATATTTTGCATTATGAATACTTTTACTTTTGCTACTTCAAGTATATTTTGATGCTAATACATTAGTTCTTTTAACATTTTGACTGCAGGACTTTTACTTGTTGCAAAGTATTTTTATACTGTGGTATTTCTACTTTTACTTAAGCAAACAATTTCAATACTTCTTCCACTAGTGGTCACAAAACAGAGTAACACAGACCTGTACAGGAAATGTACAGTGTATGCCATAAGTTAAAATAAGTTTAAAATATTTTCACTTAGAGGTTTTTAATTTACTATCACATAAGGCAAAGAGAAGTGAATCATTATCCAGAAGCTGGAGTTTACAAGTATCTGAAGTTTTTCTTATCCAATCTATTAGGAAATTGAATTACCATTGAATTTGATGTCAGTCTTAAAGGTAATTAATCCCTTTCGTGTGTGTTTAGATGAGGAAAAGGTGGCTTTTGTTAACTGGATCAACAAAGCTTTGGCGAAAGATCCAGACTGCCAACATCTACTGCCCATGAACCCCAACGACGAAAGCCTCTTCACCTCTGTTCGTGATGGCATCCTGTTATGGTATTACACACACCAGCACATGTGCACAGGCATGCACGTACCCAAAAATAAAAAAAATGTGTAATCATTTCATGTGCACACGGTAGCCCTGTGTTTTGATGAGCAGGAA
>NW_018128056.1:800129-817049 GCF_001952655.1 Monopterus albus | reverse complement strand
AGTGGTTCACTTTTCCTCCTTGGACATAGCACATTATACAGAAGCACATCACAGACGAAAGGTCACACGCTTCTGCAATTAGATCCAGCAGTCATTACCTCTGACTCACTCACGCACTCAGTTTTATACCCACTGACATTCCTTCTTCTGTTTCAGCAAAATGATCAACCTATCTCAGCCTGACACGATCGACGAAAGAGTCATCAACACAAAGAAACTCACCACCTTCAAAATGACAGTGAGTTAAACGTTTAGCAAATTCACAGTATTCGTTAGATGTGTACTGTGGATGAAATCTTACTCTGCAGAGTAACCAATAATTTCAGTTCAAGTACCTCAGAATTGTACTTTAGTGTATTACAAGTAAATTCATGCTTTCATTTTCAAAATACACTGAACATGTTTTTGTTTAATGTAATGTTTCACTATACATTACCCATGGCTCCACTGTTTAATGTTGGAAGGTGTAAAATATTACCTTTTTACAGCATATTTTGTTTTTAATATTTATTGTTATTTTATACTTGCCTTCTCAACGAAGTATGACAAAAAGCACTGGCCTGTCATCCAGATGGATGCATCTTCTAAAAATGAACTAATTCAGAGTTCTGCGCTTTGATTTCTCATAAGGTAGTTATTATCTGGGGGATTCTGGCCACACTCTTTGTTTTTGCTGAGCTGTTAAAACAACAGAAATTGCCATAATGTTGTTTTTTTTTTTTTGGCTGTAAAATCTCTGACTTTGATTGAAAATTAACACACTGATTCACCATTCATTCACATTTGCAGGAGAATCTGGTCCTGGCTCTGAACTCTGCCTCAGCGATCGGCTGCACAGTGGTCAGCATTGACGCCCATGATCTGATGGCTGGGAAACCTCATCTGGTCCTGGGGCTGCTCTGGCAGGTTATCAAGGTTGGCCTGTTTGCTGATATAGAAATCAGCAGGGACGAAGGTCAGTGCATAAACACATGCACATTGATGATTCTAAAGTCAAGAATGAAGAAATGTCGAGTACAACAAAAGAGACATTTAATGATATCTGTAGTTGTGTTCCAACATGAAACTGATAAGAAGCAATAAAAGTAATGATGCAACACTTATTTTCACTTTCATCAAACAATTCAGTCAGGCACAAATTTTCATTCATTCATTTAGGTGATCATTTCCTCCTCCTTTCTTCAGCTGCATAACTTGCTTTTCAGTTGCATGTAGGAACACTTGCAGGTGTGAACTATTTTAAAACTAGCCCATTTGGGCCATGTTAGACAGCACCCCAAGGGTAAAAAGGCTCAAGTTGGTCCCGTGGTCTAACAGTGCTTCAGTTTAACATATCAAGACGGAATCTGTCAACAGGACCAACTTTTATTTTCCCCAAAATAGACTTTTACTGTGACCTGGCAGTTTCTGATCCACTTCCACTAAAAATCTTGATTTTAATGGTAAACTAACTGCAGATCTGATCAGCCTTCTGGAAGAAGGAGAACAGCTGGACCACCTGATGTCTCTCTCCCCAGAGGAGCTACTGCTCCGCTGGGTCAACTATCATCTACGCAACGCAGGAACGCAAACAATCAGAAACTTCAGTGAAGATATCAAGGTGCCCTTCAAAACACACACATGCACAATAACGCAAAGGCATGCTGTAAGTGTAACCCTTTGTACTGTGCCACTGTAGGACTCGCGAGCCTACTTCTACCTGCTGGATCAGCTTGCTTCCCATGAAGAGCACAAATTCAAAATGGTTGTCAAAATCGACATGAGCGGCCTGAATGTGAGTCTTCAAATCACACTGATAAATTAATAAGTGGGAAATGTGAAATGTAAAGGTCACAACTGTGAGTACATAACTGATAAATGTGATAGGATTGTTGTGTTCTAAGGTTATATTATTATTTTGTTTCAGCTTTAATATTTTGTGATTTGCCAGTCTATTCATCTTTCCTTGTTTTATTATCCTGCAGACAGTGTACATAATATTACACTAACTGAAGTGGCCTTTCTATTGGATTCTGGCATGAGTATGTGTGTCTATATTGTCCCTGTACATGTGTCTGTTTCATGTGTATGAGAAGGAGCGTGATTTGGACCAAAGGGCCGAGCTAATGCTGCAGCAGGCAGCCCGGCTGGACTGCAGGCAGTTTGTTTCTCCTCATGATGTTACATCTGGAAACAGCAAACTCAACATGGCCTTTGTGGCCAACCTGTTCAACATGCACCCTGCTCTACAAAGAGCTCATAAAGGCAGCGGTGTAGAGAATGCACACATAGAGGGTGAGACACAGACAGAAACCTTGTTTAATACAAGATTTAGGCCTTTTAGCTATATGATGATACTGTCTTGAACCTGTCACAGTGCCTTCCTATTATATTAAAATTAAAATGAGATGCTGACATGTATATACACACACACACACACACACACACACAGTCAGGCCAGGATGTGCCTCATACTGTGAATATACAGTGGATGCATGAACTGTAGACATGCACATCACAGCCCAATAGGCAAACAAATCAGTGTGTGACAGGTTACAGCAACTGTAAACCTAGATTTACTGCATGTCAGCAATAGCTGAAGCTAGAACCTTCTAGTCAGATGACAATGTTTGAAGAGCTGGTAGAACAGGATGGTGGTGATCATGTCTACATGTGTTTCCAGCTGAGACCAGAGAAGAGAAAACATTTCGCAACTGGATCAACTCTCTGGGCGTCTCTCCATATGTAAACCACCTGTACCGGTATGTCCTCAGTTACACATCACTGTGATTAACATTATCAGGAAAGGAGATGGATGCCTAACATGTTTTACATGCTCATTTTTTAAGTTGTTCTTATGCACTTTCTAAACTTGGTTTAGAAATGTGCCTTATGAATAAATGTTAGTATTTGCATTCTGCTGATGGACACTGAGTGGGGAGTGCACAGGCGCCTTGTTCAAGGTTCACTCACTTCACTTTCTGATCATACTTCCACAAAACTTTGACCATGAGTTTACTTAAAATATTGTTTTTCTTTGTGCTAATTTGTGTTCATTAGAATAAGTGATACTGAATCAGAGGCACAGCACAACATATAAGAATCTGATCTATTTTTATAAATTCCATTTTGTGCATGCTGTTTTGTTGCAAAACAAGCATCTAGTGAGGCAGTGATACTGAGATTTTAAAGCAGTTTACACAGAGGAAACCGTGAAGCTCTTTCCTTTAAAACAGTGTGTAGTTTGGCACAGTTACGGTAAGTCATGGTTCAACTGGATGCCGCCTCTGCCTGTCAAATCCAGCTGCATCTGAAGAATATTCTCTAAGGTAGCTGTGGATTATACTTGCTTGTCTTGTAATCCTGATTACATGTGATAGATGTACACAGTGCATATATGGATTTTGTGTTGAATTTCCTCACTTTGTGTGTTTTGTCTTTTGCAGTGATTTGTGTGATGGTTTGGTGATTCTGCAGCTTTATGAGAAGGTCAATGTACCCATGAACTGGAAGAAAGTGAACCACCCACCTTATCCTGTCCTGGGGGCCAATATGAAGAAGGTACAGCTGCCTTCAGAACATACAAGGAAACACAACACTGATGACATAAAACCAAATGTTTGTTTGAAAAATAAAATAAAACTTTTTTTTTTCTTTTAGCTGGAGAACTGTAACTATGCTGTGGAGCTGGGCCGGGATGTAGCTCACTTTTCTCTGGTTGGTATTGGAGGAGAAAACCTAAACGAGGGGAGTCAAATGCACACTCTGGCATTAGTCTGGCAGCTGATGAGAAGGTACCTGCACCATTCTGAGCTTGGAGACAGTACTTATTGTGCTATAATGTTTAGGGAAAAACAGATTGTCCATTTTTTGGTCTCTTTAGTGGTTTGTATGAAGCTGCTCCTTGTACAATTTCAGTTCTCTCACCTTGCCCATTATCCATCAGGTACACAGTGCTGGTATTGTCAGATCTTGGTGATGGAGAGAAGGTTGCAGATCAGATCATCCTCAACTGGGTCAACAATACCCTGAGCCAAAAACGCAAGGATACACAAATCAGTAGATTCAAGGTGTGTGTGTGTGTGTGTGTGTGTGCATGCACAAGTGCATTTTATATTTGTGTAAATAGATGGTTGCATTTAACCCCTGTTCCCATGCCCTCTGCAGGACAAAAAGATTAGCACCAGTCTACCAGTGATTGACCTGATCGATGTCATTGCTCCTGGTACTGTCAAATGGGACTTGGTGAAGAGAGCAGAGAGAGGAGTGCTCAAGGATGAAGATAAACTCAGCAATGCCAAGTAAAAATAAACTCAATTGGTTTTGTTCCCCTTCCCACATCTTTGTGTTTGTCTCTTGCTCATCGCCCCCTAACTCCTCTCTCTTTCTGTTTCTCTCCCAGGTATGCAGTCTCATTGGCCCGTAAGATTGGAGCTCCTGTCTACGCGCTGCCTGATGATTTGGTGGAGGTGAATCCCAAGATGGTGCTGACAGTGTTTGCTTGTCTCATGGGCCACGGTTTGAAAAAAGGTCAACCGCCAAAAAAAGCAGACAAGAGCAAACCATTTGGGAACAAAGCATCACTGTAATTTACATCGTGTTTATCCAGTTTTCTTTTTCTTGTTAGTATAATTCATGTTCTTTGCCCTTTAAATGTGCAGTGATCCCCAGACAGTAGGGTAATTTCTCATCTGTTCTTCCTTTCATGAAAACAGTATGCTGAAAATGATTCCACTCAGAAAAACCACTGCATTTGTTTGTCATATGAGATTTCATAAAACAAGATGCTTATTCTTTGCTACGTCATATTTAATAGGACATTACATCTATTTACTTTTGGAGTATGAGCAGGAGATTCAGCAGAAGGAAAAGCAGAATCACTCACATGTCTTCTTTCAGCAATACTAAGCCTGTAAATGTGTATTCAGTATTGATATTTAATTATTAAAAAGAATCTGTTAAATGTAATTACCAGCTTTGTATGTATATTGTCAGAACATTCAGAGACTGAAGCCACATAGATTATAACACTAGGTAGCCCAAAAGAACACAGAATGGAAGTCATATCATGCCATGTATCATTAAAACAGACAGTGTCCCTGTATAAAGTATTTCAAAATCTACTTGAGTAAAAGTAATTTACTTTCTTTAATTTAGCTTTAGTGCTGTGACAATGATGTTTTTAATCTCAGTAAGCCTTCTATCTGGTTAGAATGTTATTTCAGGCAGAAGAAATGGAAGTCATGGGAAAGTATGCAGATTAAAGCAGCTTTATGCTGGTTTTTTTTACACTGCTTCATGACTGTAAACGTGTCCATATTTGGTCTGTGTCTGCAACATATTCAAGTGTTTTTGAAATACACCGCTAAAACAAAACACACCACAGTATATATACGTATAAAGCTTGAAATACCACAGTGTGTACTGGTAACCTATTATTAACATGTGCAGTCATTTGTAAGCTTCCTGATGTACAGTACCAGAAAAATGTTTAGACACTTTCCCACTGAGTTCAAGAGGAAAGTGCTGGATACAACAGGGCAAGCAGCGCTCATCGAGATGTTTGGTACACACAAATAATGAACTGAAGAAATATTTTGACGTATCATAAGTTTACTTTTAGGGCAAGCAATTAATCGTACTTGGGTAGGTGTAAATTTTCTTTGGGTTTTTTTTTTTTTTTTTTATGTGTAGTGGCCCTCGGTGGCTACCGTATCAAAACAAAAACGTCATTTTGGAGCGAAAATTTCAGAAAGATGTGAGAGACCTGCTGCGAGACATGTAGCAGCTTCCCGGTCAAAGTCACTCCATGCATCCATGATATGAGTTGAAGTTGTTCAAATAGTCAAAGTCACTCCATGCATCCATGATATGAGTTGAAGTTGTTCAAACAGCGCTACACAAGCTGCTGTACAATGGAAGGACTGGAGATGTCCGCCATGATACCGGCTCTTCAGGAGCTAGCTAGGTACGTGCCCTCAGCTAAAGTTGGCTAAAAGCGAAGCTGTTAACAGCTTCGCTTTTAGCTAACTGCAGGGTCATGACAGCAGCTGTGTGATATATCAGATTTCAAATGAATGTTCACGAAGACGTTATTGTCTTCATTCTAGCATACTTTACTATTTATTATTTTTTAATGTAACATAACTCTTCAGGAGCTAGCTAGGTACGTGCCTCGGCTAAAGTTGGCTAAAAGCTAAGCTGTTAACAAGGTATTAGTCTCTGAAACAGACTTAGGTTGAACGCAGCCTTCTTTTGAGAATTAGTAAATTAAATGAGCTAATGGAAATCTTCACCTTACCATGTGTTCATAAATAACGTAACACCATGTTGGTATTTGCAGTGTCAGCGCTGCTCAGTACGAGCAGGCGGTGCAGAAACCTCGACAGATCCTCTGTCAGTTCATTGACAGGATACTCACAGATGTGGATGTCGGTAAGTCAGGACAGATGGCCCTCGTATGACAGCTGTTCTCTAGTTATCTGTTATGTTTATGTACAGTATGTCGTAGTGATGTTGACTTTTCCCCTTACTACAGGTTTGTGACTAATGCACTGACAGTCCAATCTTGTGAAACTGTAACTTTAATATTTGAAGAGCTTACTGTTATTGTCTTTATTTGTTTATATTCTGCCCTCAGCTTTATGTCACTGAAGTCTTGTGACTATAACCTGACTGGATTATAAGTCCTCAAAATGAAATAATCTCTTTTTTTTTACCTATCATTGTAGGTTGCATGTGTCCATATGACCTATGAATGGTTTAACAAAAGTGAATTTTGGCTTCTTAGACTGATATTAGTAATATGTTGCTCAAAGAAATAGACATGCCTAATACTGCACCAGAACTAGTTTTAGCAACCGGAAATGTGTTATTTTTTTCTACACTATCCTGTCAGTCAGACTGTGACACTCTACCGTGAGCGTGTAACACTGTAGGGGGAACCTGACCCCCAGATTGTGAACCTGTTGCTTATTCTAATATATTGTGGTTGTTCTTCCAGTTGCTCTTGGTCTGAGTAAGAAGTCCAGTTCAGATCCAGCCTGTGTGATGCTGCTGGACTTTGTGCAGCATATAGTCAAATCCTCATCTCTGATGTTCGCCAACCCTGCCTGCCAGCCTGCTGAGTATCCAGACACCACTCAGAGCTGTACCGGTAGGACATGTTTCCTTAAAAGCTGCCATGTTTAATTAAATATTTTGTTGGCAATAGAAAAAGCATAAAAATGATATTTCTCATTGTACAGTTATGCTTTTCTTTTCCCCTTATTCTCCGTTGTCATTCCCTGTTTCATTCAGACTTCAGTAAGTGGGTGGCGGTGCGTTTGCTTCGTGTCACAGCTGCTCCAGACTGTGATGTCATCCACGGACGCGTCTCTGCTGTGTTGTGCTCCTTACTTCACACTCTCCGAATAAGGGCACCATTCATCTTCAGCCACCTCACTCAGGAGCTCATTTGTCTCGCACAGGACCTCAGCACCATCCTGAATGCCCACATTGCCACACTGGCAGGACTGGGACACACTGTGGGCATTTACACAGAGAGCCAGTGGCCTGTAACACTTGAGTGCTTCAGTATCTCCCCTGGTTGCACCTCCTCATACCTCACGCCTTCCTCTCTTGTCCTTTCTTCGCCTGCTGCCTTGGAGTCACTGACAGCCGTGACAATTGGTGTTATAACAAATGCCCTGAGGGGAGTGGTCTCCTGTCATGACCTTAATGTAGCCTGGGAGATGGCCTGCTCCATCCTGATCAATGGCAACACCAGGCTGAGGAAGATCTCCATGGTGATGCTGAGGAAACAGGTGGAGCTGAGAGGGTTTCCTGCAATGCAAGGCCATGAATTCTTCACAGCCTACCTGCATTTGCTAGAAACGCACATATACACATGCACAGCCAATGCACACTTCAATGAGAAACCGCCCTATGAAGGAGAGCTGCTGAATTTGACACGCTGTGTGTTTCAGTCATCTGGGACCTCGCGCACACTCTTTGAGCCCATCTATCTCTCTCAGATGTTTGAATGTGTTTGTACTCTTGGAGGAGCAGGTGTCCAGCTGGGGACAGAGGTTACTGAATCACTCTGCTTGCTCTTCCACTTCTTAGTATCTGTTGCCCCAGTTTACGAGAGCGCAGCAGTGTTACGGAGGCGACGAGTCACAGAGGTCTGCAGGACACTGACAAACACCGTTGGAACAGAAAATCAAGCTGAAGTACAATTTTGTTCTTCGTGTTCCTTTTTAAAATCTCTTTCTGTCACTGTTAAAATATTTGTAACTTTTTTCTCGTTGTGCTTGTGTTTTGCAGTGCGCAGAGGGGTTTCTCCAAGCTGCACTGAAGGCAGAGACTGCTATGGTGATGCAGGAGTCAAGAGATGGGGAGCCTGCTGCCAAGATCCTTTGCAAATCTCCCACGGATTCAGTCAGCAAAACAACAAAACGTGCATGGTATATTCTTAAATACAACACTGTGCATATAGCTATATAATTATTCTGTTATTTGTTTAAAACGTTTGTTGACAAATGCAGTGTTGTGTTTATTGTTTTAGTGTCTGTAATGTTTCCTTCACTGTCCCCTGATTCCTGCAAAGAAGACTATTTGGTTGTTGCAGTAGTATTTTAGCTGTTTTATAAATTGATTAACCACATTTCCTTTAAAGCCTTGATATTTAAAGGTATATGTGTTTCTGTTTCCCAAGTGAGCAGGACATGCGTGTTTGGAGTGAGGTTTGGGCTGTGGTGAACAGTCGACTGGAGGAGCTTCTGACCTTTTTGAACTCAGACTCTGTCCAACCTGAAAGTCCACAGACTCTCTCTGCTCTGCAGGGTCTGGCCCTCATCCTCCACCTGGCAGCCCTGTGCTCCTCTCCCACCAGGTAACACACAAACACATGTTGCTACTCTAACTTTCTCTGGCTTTGCCCTTCTCTTTTCTAACTCCATCTCTTTGCCAGCAATCCTTCTGCTCCCATCTGGGTACCTACTGAGACTCTGGGAACAGCTCTGAAGAGCTGCCAGTCAGTGTTAGAAGGAAGCTCCCAACCAATCACAAACCAGAGCTACTTTCACTCTGCTGTCTGCACTGTTGTTGGGGTCCTTGACTCTATCTTGTACATGACGAGTAAGGATATACATACACACATGCAAAACACAGTAAATATCTCTTACAGCAGCTCTGGTGGCTTTCATTCATGTGCTGTTATTTGTTTATGTCACTATAAAGGCATGTTACCTGTCATTTTTACCATTGTTTTCTATTAGTGACTGTAAAAAACAAGTTTTATTCTGAATTATATGGTAAAAATCAACTCTGCCTCCTGTGTATGTGTGACTATAGTGAGCAGTCAGGGTGAGGAAGGGCTCCAGCAGCGTGTGTGTGCTCTGTTATCTTTTCCTTGGGTGTGTGAGAACAAGTCTGCCTCAGCCTATAAGAGCTCAAGATTCCCCTCTTGGCTTCCTACCTTGGCTCAGAGACTCAGCTTCTGTTACTGTGAGTATTACTGCTGCATCACAGCACAGTAAAATATGAGATGAGCTACTGTCTGCATAAAGATAAGGGATTTCACAAGTCCATGATATCATTGTGAAAACTTTCGACTGACACCTAACCTGGGGTCTTTCCAGCATCTGAGATCCAGGCAGACTGTGTGTCGCTGCTCGCCCTCCTGCGTCATGGTGTGTGTGAAACCTGGCGTGTGTGGTTGCTTTCCAAGGCGCTGCAGAGTACAGATGAGGTGGTGAGAGCAGCGGCAGTCAGAGCTTTCCCTCTTCTTCTTCACCACCTGGGAAACACACACCACAGCCTCATTAGCACTACTCTGCTGTATGTACTCCCACACTTCCAACTATGATCATGGAAATTTTCTCTCTCACTTTGCTTTGTAACTTACTTTATTGTGTGAACTGGGTGTGTGCAGTCCCAGGCTGGACGACAGCTCGGAGCTGGTGAGGAGCGAGCTTGCCAGGATCATCGGTCAGCTGAGCTGTATCCAGTCAGAGGTCTCCCACCTCGGTGTTACCCAAACAGAGTCCATCTGTCTTCCAAAAATCCTCTGCCGTCGCCTCAGCCTTGCAACAGAGCATGATGGGAACACTTTTCCATTTCTTACAGCATCTGTTGTCAAGCCCTTTCTGAAGCTGCTCAGACCTGAAGCACCAAGCAGTGTTAAACAAGGTACTTGTCTTTTTTTGTAATGAGCAATTACAATAACTAGACAGAAGAAAAGTAAATTCACTTCAATATACGGGACAGTACATTGCTGTGATTGTCTTTATATTACAACAATATGTAGTTATGGCCATTTTTCAGCAGTGAAATTCGACTACCATTATTTACAGTATTTCCAACTGTATTAACAAGTTTAGCAAGAAAGAGAAATGAACTTCCTTGACTTATTTATTTCACTGTCCCAGCTTTTCTAGAAGCTCTGCCTCACCTCTGCCAGCATGTGAATCTGAGTGGTGGAGACAGCGACTCTCGAGCAGTTCTCTGTGCTCTGATTAGTCTAATGGAAGATTCAGATCCAGCAGTCAGAATACATTTCAGCCAATCAGTACGTTTCCTGTTAACAGTGACTGGCAAACACTCCGAGCAGGACTCTCTGAGTGAGGTGAGAAATTTCAGTAGTACGAGTCAAAAGTCTGTGCTTTGCAATTAATTTGGAAGAGCTAATTATCATAAATATGAACACAAAATGGGAGCACAAGCTATTAAACTATAGTGCACCGTAACATTTCACTTACTGAGTGAGCACAACACGCCTATGAATGTGAGTTTAAATTTGCTACCTATCAATCAGCGAGGTTAACGGTTAAATCCTGGAAGGTTTACACTTCTTTGACCTTTTTGGGGTTCTGACACTTTTTTTTTTTTACTGGGATTGATTATGTGTGTTTCTTCTCGCCATAGCAGCTCCTGGTTGCACGTCTTAAGGAGGCATTCAACAACGCTAAACTCCAACGAGATGACAAACTGCGCAACACTCTCATCCTGACCACTGGAGAGATTGGCAGGTATAGATTGCATATTATCCTCACTGACTGTCACTCTAGATATGTAATATATGCTACTGTTCCAGAGGTTCTTAATACCACAGTTTTGAAAAACACTTTGTAAAAGTCTTGAGTGTTTATTTGTTCAGCTGTCACTCTCTCTCTCTCCTCCTCTGTCAGAGCATCCCTTGGTAATATGGTGTCATTCTCTCTGCTGCGGCTGCTCCACTGTCTGCTGTCCAAGTCGTCCCAAGTATCTGTAGCTGCCTACACCCAGATCAGAGCCCTGGCCGCTGCCAAAGGCCTAAAGCTGCAAACCCTCTTCAGTCAGTACAAGAACCCCATTTGCCAGGTATTAAACTTGTTTGCTGTTGGAAAGATTTTGGGTCCTCTGGTATATATTATGGTAACAACACTGCAGCCAATAATAAATTGCACTGCAGGGTTGCTCTTAACGCTTTTGGTGTGAAAATTAACATTGGCACAAAAGCACACTGTGGATATGATATGAGAAAATGCTTCTCTGTTTGTAGTTCTTGGTGGAGTCACTGCACTCGCGTCATGCTTCGGCCCTGCGGATCACACCCGATCAAAGCAGCTCGTCAGCCAGCCAGAGGGAGCTGGCTCTGGACATCTTGGCACAGATTGCACACGCCTTCG
Organism: Monopterus albus; assembly: GCF_001952655.1. Classification (NCBI taxonomy): domain Eukaryota; kingdom Metazoa; phylum Chordata; class Actinopteri; order Synbranchiformes; family Synbranchidae; genus Monopterus; species Monopterus albus. The sequence goes on along the minus strand of NW_018128056.1, from coordinate 805,419 downwards.
ACTTCCCAGACCTCCATCGCTTCCTCACCGTATGTGCAGTCTTGTTTGCAACTCCTCGCACAGACACCACAGTTTACAGTATATAGACTAAACTACGGGATGTTTAATAAGATGGTACATTGAGGCTGAATTATGTATATGGGTGTTTTTGATTTATGCAGAGGACCCTACAGGTGCTACTGCCCTACCTGGCAGCAAAGGCGAGCCCTATAGGCTCCGCCCTCATCCGTACACTAGCCACTGAGTTGAAGGCAAACAGGAGAGAGATCCTCATCAGCAATTTCAAGTACATCTTTAGCCACCTGGTCTGTTCCTGCACCAAGGAGGAGCTGGAGAGTGCCTTTCACTACCTGCAGGTATTAATAATATTATCCTACATAGCTATAATCTACACATTCGAGACAACAGCCATTTTTCAATTGTCAGATTGTGAACTTGTTAACTTTTGGTTGCGGTGGTTACTAATGAATTTACAGAATCAACATGTGGGGAATAACTCTGTTCTGCACCACAAACCAAAAAAAAAATCTATCTGAAGAGGGCATATAGTGAATGATACTGAAGTTAACTATGATCTGATATACCGGATATTTGTCCTGTGGTGTAGTGTGAGGTGACACGACTCAGTAAAAGTTGGTCATCAGTCACTGTGGCAAAGGTAACCTATGACAGTAACACACTAGAGGTGTGAGTCCCTGCTGTGGGGATAGGCTCTCTGACATGTGTTCTGACATGCTCTTCCAGAACGAGACTGGGATTGAACTGGGCTCTCTGCTAAGACAAGACTTCCAGGGTCTTCACAACGAGCTGTTGCTGCGTCTGGGAGAGCATTACCAACAGGTCGAAGCACACATGAGCAGATGTTTCTCTACAGATGAAGTCTTTTCCATTGTTTATCCTTGTTGTACATTGGGTAATTATTAAATTCACTTGTGGTTTAAAACTAGTGTGTGTTTAACATTTCTAGGTATTTAATGGTCTGGCGATCTTGGCCTCCTTTGCATCCAGTGATGACCCGTACCAGGGACCCAGAGACATCACCACCCCAGAGCGCATGGTATGTGTTAGAGCTGAACACAGCATTACAGCTGCATCTTGTTCTTTGACTAAACATTTTCTGTTTTCCTTTTGAAATGCTGATATATTAGGCATGGTTGAATGTAACTCAGTCCCAAATGCTTTTAAACAAACAAAAGCACATTTATATTATTGTAAACTTTTGACAGCTGAAACAAGAAACATCTCTTCAGGCTGACCTGAACATGTACAAGCCATTTTACACACACAAAAAAAACCCTGTAGATTAAACAATTTAAAAAACAAATTTTAGTTGTAGGTTTGTTCAAGCAGCTGAGAACATTTTTTAAGCTTTTTTTTTTTCAGCAAATGTCAAATATTATCATTACAAATGTTAAGAAACAGTAGCTCAACCTCTCCTTTTCAAAACTCACATGTTTTTTTTCTCACTCATCTTTCTTTGGTTGCTGTGCGACAGGCAGACTACCTTCAGCCGAAGCTGCTGGGAATTCTTGCCTTTTTCAACATGCATCTGCTCAGCTCCAGTGCAGGAGAGAAGGACCGCAAGAAGCTGGTGAGCAACCTTCTACCGAGAACTAATTTAATAACCGGTCATTTGACTGTGTATTGTTTCAGTAAGAAGGTTTGTACAGCTACTGCTTGTGGTCTGTATCAGTCACAGCAAACGAAAGTGTCCATCTGTTTTCTCTGCAGGCGTTGACCGGTGCCATGGCTCTAATGCGACTGATGGGCTCCAAACACATCAGCTCTGTTAGAGTGAAGATGATGACAACGCTCCGCACAGGCCTCCGATACAGAGAGGACTTTCCTCTGCTCTGCTGCCAGTCAGTACACACACACACACACACACACACTTGCACCTTAAAGTCGCAAATAAACACAGTGCTTTCAAGTTTTTTTTAAAAGGTTTGTGAATATACATGTTAAGTTAAGGCACAGAATTAGTTGATGGACATAGTTGAGCCAGATATTGTCTGAAGGCTGACAGTAGTTGCTTGCTAACCATCTTCCCAGGTTTTTACTGTGACTTTCAACATATAAAACACACTCAAATGTACTTAATGTGACCAAGTCTACATTTAAATGTATTTACCCACCTTTATTACACCACACACAGACAAGAAAGACCATTTCTAACCTTTTGATTACATAGTTAATCAAACCTTAAAGTAATCACAGTCTTGTGTCTGTCATGCATTCATCTTGTATAACTCCTGCTTGTGAGCCTCTGTAATTGTTCCTAATCTGTGTGGTCAGGACGTGGGAGTGTTTTGTGAGGAGCGTGGAGCCTGCACATCTGGGCCCCCTGTTGAGTCACGTGATTGCCGCACTTCTCCCACTGATTCCTCTACAGCCCAAAGAAACTGCTGCTATTATACGTTTCCTGATCCTAGACAACAGGTAAACACATGCTTAGACAAATTTAAACAATTAAGGCTTGTCAAGTGAAAGCTAAATAGCATTTTCCTTGTTATCAATTTGCAAAACGTATACACATCTGTCCAAAAATCATACAGCATCTTCTGCTTTCCAAAGAGATGCTACACTGCAGAATGTTCCTGTAGAAACATTTATAACACCACCCAACCTTGAGATAATCCACAGTCACCTTCATCTGTCTGATAAACTGGATTGTAGTTCTTGCAGATGCCTTGCTTTTACCCGACAGCAGTGATCTAATGCCATCGTTCTATCACAGGGAGGAAGTCAATGAATACCTTCATGAGATTTACTTCCTGCCAGATCACCCTGAACTGAAAGACATCCACACTGTTCTGCAGAACTACAAGAAGGTCGGTGTGGACAAGAGGATAATCATGATGAAGAATTAGCTGTAGGCCATGTGTACATTTTTATTAATGATTGTGCTCATTTTTTATGTCACTGGTGTCTGGTAGTCGTTGCATGATCAGCATATGATATATATGTAGAAGTCTGTCTTTAAATTTATGGCCCAAAGAGCTTTCTAATAAGATCTCACACACTCCTAGTGTGGATCACATCATTTCTACTCCCTAATGTTTGCCCTGCAGCTTGGAGTGAGTGACAGCAGCATCAGGATGTGCAGTTATTTATCATGGCTCATGAGCTGCATTCATGTGTTATTTGGTGGACTAAATATTGGGCATGGATTTAAGTGTCACAAGTGATTCTCAAGGACGGGCTGCTGTGCACCTCCTGCGTGCACTGCTGGCCATTGTGTGGAAAGCTGGCGTGGGAGGGCATTGATGAGAGTGAGGATGCTGAAATGAATGAGCTAAGGAGGCGCTGCCCAAAGTCGGTGTGTGCACTGCTGTCACTCTCTAAGCTGCGCAGGGCTCACATTACGACAATACTACATTTTGTTATAATGGGAAAAATTTCTTATTACAAGATAACTTTTTATTTTCATGTTGGCAGCAGTGTGCTACTGTAGGTGGTTTTTGTGTGTACTGTGAGTTATAATCCTGATTGCGCCACTGTTGGTGGTTGAAAGTCGTTATTGGTTAATAGCAGCGATGCTAAAGACACTAAATAGCAGTATGCAAATATTTTTTCCACCTAGCTGACAGCAAGCAGCAGTGACCTGGCTTCAGCACTGCAGCTCTCTATGAGAGCTGTTCAGCATGAGAACGTTGATGTCAGGATTCATGCACTGACCAGCCTCAGGGACATGATGCACAGCAACCAGGTAAACATACACACACACACACACACACACACACACACACTGTTAGATGACTTAACAGTTCATCTAAATAACCCTGTTGGTTGCGTACCACCTGTAATGCTTGTATCCCAGTACTTGTCTTTGGCATTTGCCTCCTAATCTTAAATGCACCATAATGTTCCACGTTTGATAACAGATATTTTTGTGTGTGCTTTGGCCTTCAGGAGTGGCTGCTGCGCCACGTTTGTGCGAGTGAGGCTGTGGAGCCAGTCATCTCCAACCTGGTGTCAGTGCTGCTGAAGGGCTGCCAGGACTCGTCCCCAGAAGCCAGACTCCTCTGTGGGGAGTGTTTGGGGGAGCTGGGCGCCGTGGACCCTGGACGCCTGGACCTGTCGCACACACACACCCACGGCGACCGCAACACCTTTGTGGTAAGCAAGGCTAGAACAAAGCTGTGCATTGTAAAATACATTAAGAGAATGTGGTTAATATTCAGTACAATAAAGTAGCAAAATCGTTAATGCTACTCTGACAAGTGCAGTATATATTATCGCTTTTGAACAAAACTGCCGCTTCATTTCATAGATATTTATGAAATGAGCTCAGATTACTGCACTGTTTAACAATTGTTTGCAGGATTACAGTTGTTTTCCCAAAAATGTAACAAGGACTGTAACAAACGAAGCACAAATGTTTGTTTTCTATGTGTCAGAGTGGGGTTGATGATCCTAACTTTGCCTACGACGTATTGACTGAACTGACCAGAACATTTCTGGCTTATGCTGATGATGTGAGAGCGCAGGATTCAGCTGCTTATGCAATTCAGGTACACACATGTATACACAGAGACATGTGTAAGCTCACTTTCTCATCCAACAACTTATCACCTTCTGTGGCCTGTGTGCTTTCATGTGCACTGCAGGAGCTGCTGTCCATCTTTGAGTGTCGAGAGGGTCGATCTGATTCACCAGGCCGCCGTCTGTGGAGAAGATTCCCAGAGCAGATTCAAGAAATACTGGAACCACATCTCAACAGCAGGTGTTCATGTAGACATTATGTAATCTCTGATCCTCTCTATAGTAGTCTCACATAATCAGGGGATCAAATCCCTCAAGTCTTTCTTCTCTTCTGTCTTCCCTCCTTCTTACTTGTCCCCTCATTTGTTAACTCGGCAGACGTTTACTGCTCCTCTTGTCTGTTCTACGATTTTTCACATCTTCTACATTTTCAAGTCTTTGAACAAATTCTACAACTATTAAAATGCCTCCAAGAGGAAAAAGAGCTAATAAATCAGAAGCGAACGAGGACGTTGAGGCAGAAGAGGATTATATTTCAGCGGCGCAAGTAACAGAGATGTTGAGTCAGCAGAAGCAGATGTACACCGCACTGTTGAGCCAACAACAAGACAACTTCAAAGGTTTTGTGCAACTACTTATGGAGACAAATAACAAGAGACTCGACGACATGACCAGAGAAATACAGGAGATAAAAACGAGTTTGCAGTTTACCCAGCGAGATGTGGATGTGATTAAAGCAGCCATGGGTGAACAGAAAATACAAACCAAGGAAACAAGGGATGATGTCTACAAAACTTGTGAGAGT
>NW_018128056.1:796154-796951 GCF_001952655.1 Monopterus albus | reverse complement strand
ACCGACCTGATGGAGGACATTACAAGTGCTATGGATGAGAAGAAATACACGATGGGGATATTTATTGACCTAAAAATAGCATTTGACACAATCAATCATGAATTATTAATGGACAAGTTAGAAAAATATGGGATCAGGGGAATGGCTCTGCAATGGATTAGAAGTTATTTGACACAGAGGCGTCAATTTGTGAAGTTGGGTGAATACCAATCGAGTGAGTTGGACATTGTATGTGGAGTGCCTCAGGGTTCTGTTTTGGGACCTAAATTATTTATATTATACATTAATGATATATGCAAGGTTTCTGATTTAGTGAAAGTGGTTTTGTTTGCTGATGACACTACCATATGGGCATCCGGGAATAACCTACAGCAACGTCTGGGCGGGTTTCACAGGAACTTGAGAAGATAAAGAAATGGTGTGACAGTAATATACCATCTCTGAATCTGGATAAAACTAAATTTATGGTATTTGGGATTCGTAGACTAGATAACGAACTTTGATTGAAAATTGGGGGAACTAATATAGAATTTAAAATTTTAAATTCAGCATAAAATAGCAAAAAATATATCGCTATTAGAAAGGGTTAGATATATTTTGGACAGGAGAGCACTACGGATTCTGTATTCTTCATTGATCTTACCATACTTAGAGTATGGCGTTGAAAACTGGGGAAATACATACAAAAGCTCACTTCAACCATTGTATATATTACAAAAAAGAGCGATAAGAATTGTGCATAAGATGGGGTATAGGGATCACACCAATGGAGCTTTCATACAGTCTAAATTGTTAAA
>NW_018128056.1:793155-795820 GCF_001952655.1 Monopterus albus | reverse complement strand
CATTGTGGGTGTGGTGTATGAATGTTAACACTCTGTTATAATTTTTTAGTATATTACTTGTGTGGTGTAGAAGAGAATTATCTATGTAGAGATACTGCTTGCAAACCAATGATGGTAAGATGATGTCATGGGGTAGGACTGGATAAGTCTGACTTCTTCCTACTCCATTCAAGCATGTACTAGGTATAAGGAAATTGATATTGGATTAGCATTTGTTGGATATGTGTAAAATTATGTGTGTTGACATATCAACTGTCTTTACATGCTTGAAAGAATAAATAAATCAATCAAATCAAAACTCTTTATCCTACTTTATTTACAATTAATTAATTGCCCTTTACTCCTTTACTGGCTCCTTTCTTACTCTCTCTCTGCCTCACCTCCCTGTCTATCTTCAGGTATAAGAGCAGTCAGAAAGAGGTGAACTGGTCTAAACTGAAGAAACCAGTGTACCTAAGCAGCAGAGGCAGCAAGTTCTCTGATTGGTCAGCCACCTGGGCTGGATACCTCATCAGCAAGGTTAGCTGGGTTGAGTTGAATTTAGCTGCACCAAACAGCCATGCATTCAGCAGCATTAACATTAAACTAGTCATTTTAAAAGCTAGCTTTGTGTGTTGCAGGTGAGACATGAGCTGGCCAGCAAGGTCTTCACCTGCTGTAGTTTCATCATCAAGCACGACTACAAGGTCACAATCTACCTGCTCCCTCATATCCTGCTGTACATGCTGCTGGGCTGCACGCCTGCAGAGCAACAGGAGGTGAGAACACTGTGCACTCACACCTGTGCAAGAAAAGGTTAAGAAGAAGTTGCGATAACAGTCCTTGTTGCAGGTGACGGAGGAGATGCTGGCTGTGCTAACAGAGGGTGACGGGCGAGCAGGGGGTCGTGTACAGGAGACGGCCTCGAGCCTGTCGCAGCTCAGCACCCAGACAGTGTTCAGCATGTTGTCTCATCTCACACAGTGGAGCCGCCACATCCTTTACTCCAAACCCAGACAAAGCGGTAAGAGACATTCACCCTGCACTCCAAAGTGTAGACCTTTAGGTTTCACTTCAGTGTTGAAGCTCAGAACAATAATTTGAAATGTTTTACCCCAGTTTCTCAAATATAGATTTATATTTGCAAAATCAGTGGCCTTGTAATCTGAATTTTAGAGTGAATTTGACGAAAATACTCTTATCTGCTTATGTATCACGTGTTAGTAAAGCAGCAACTGAGGCTGAGAAATTAAGCCAATGCTGAAGTTTTAAATCCTGCAGTTCTTCAAATGGCCACTTGAGGGAGTCAATCCCCATAGACTCCCATGTTAAAATGCCCAAATTTATAGCAGAAATAATGTTTACAGCCTGGTACAAAAAGCTGTTTTGGTCTCTTTTTCCTCCCTGACAGCTCTATCGGGGGTGAATTTTTATACAACTCACCTGTTTAAATTGTATTGAGACTAAAAGTTACACATAATTAAGAGTGTGACAGGTAGGAGGGTCCGCCACAGGTAGCTGGCTGCTCGCTGTCTAACGAGCTCCACTCACGCTCCACCTCTTTGCCCATTTTTAGATTAGACGTAGTAGGTGGAGTTAAGCGCTACCAATATGGTGACGGCCAAACCTGAGCTTCAAAACCAAACTTCAGAGAATGGGTGATGTCACGGTGGGTTTGTCCAGCTTTTATATACATTCAGTGGTGTTAATGGTTAACAGTTTAGCACATGTCTTTTGTCAGCTGGCTATATGTAAAATCAACCCTGTGTTGGCACAAATAGTGACAACAGGCTGGACAAGTTCAACATGGAGTCTGTGATTAAACAGGAAATATTTACACCTCATCAAACCATTTGTGAGTGCATGTATCGTAGTTGTTCACTAACCTGCATGATTTAATAATGCTTCAGTATAAGTCTGAAATGTGTAATTCCAGAGAGTGGGGAGTATCAGCGTGTGGCGGCCTTTCTAAAAGGTATTCCACAGGACGTTCTGGCCAAGGCCTCTCTGCGTTCCAAGGCGTACACTCGTGCCCTCATGCACTTTGAAGCTTACATCTTAGAAAACAAAGAGGACATCCAGGATCACCTTACCTTCCTGCAGGTCAGACAAGTCTGTCAGTTTATTATGCAACATAAAGGCTAGAGTGCAAGTGTATGCGAACACTTTCCAGTGCTATATGAAACCCTGTTTAAGGCTGTAGAGAACTGAAAATGTCACCTTTATACATTCTTTCTGATACATTTTGATAGTTAATTTAACATTAATGTCTGTGATAGATATTTAGCTGATGATATAAAGTTTGACAAGTTGTAGTTGCAGACAGTTTTTATTCATGGCTGTTGTAGACGCTTTACGCTGCGATGCATGAGCCTGATGGAGTGAGGGGGGCCAACGCTCTTAGGAGGGAGGAGCCGTCGCTACGGGAACAGATACTGGAGCATGAGAGCATCGGCCTGCTCCGAGATGCCACCGCCTGCTACGACCGAGCCATACAGCTGGAGTCAGACCAGGTTCTCTCAGTGTACTGACAATACTGCTAGGAGAGAAGTGGCCACATGTGTACACGAAATGTTCTAACTTTATATTATTGTTCATATTAGGGTGAAAGATAATTGTGCTCTGTCAGCTGTGGTTTGTTATACTGTTGTATCTTCCTTGAATTCTTTTCCTTTTTGATCATTTT
>NW_018128056.1:773819-793129 GCF_001952655.1 Monopterus albus | reverse complement strand
TGTGCATAGATTGGCCATTATCATGGGGTGATGACCTCTATGCTGGGCCTGGGACAGCTGTCCACAGTTATCACCCAGGTCAATGGAGTACTGGCTAACAAGTGAGACACACATATATAAATTCTGGTTTAAGGAATGTTAACCCTGCTTTAACTGTAGTTGGACAAACAAATGAATTGTTGTCGTTATTTTATCTTACACGTTGTAATACGTGAATGTGTAAAACACATTTCCAGTAAGTGTGATACATATAACTAACTCCATGTGCACATTTAGGCCCCAGTGGAAGTCGGACCTTAACACTTACAGAGTAGAGGCAGCCTGGAAGCTTGGGAAATGGGACCTGCTGGAAGATTACTTGGGTTCAGGTAAAACAACACTTTGAGTTCTGGTCACTTATGATGGGGGCTTTCATTGTTGTTGAAAATGTCAATGCAGCTCAGAACTTTTAATTGCACTACCCTTGTGTCTCCAGACCATCAGTCCAGTACCTGGAGTGTGCGGCTTGGCCAGTTGCTGCTGTCAGCTAAGAAGCAGGATGCTGACACTTTCTATGAGAAGCTGAAGGTTGTGAGAAAGGAACAGGTCGTTCCTCTGTCTGCGGCGAGTTACGAGTGTGGAACCTACCAGCGGGGATACGAGTACATTGTCAGGTCGGTGTGGGTTTTTTTAGAATCTGTAACATTTTGTGTTTTGTTTGTCATTTTGTACTTGGCCCCCTAAAACTGACTTCTCTGTTTAGGCTTCACATGCTCAGTGAGCTGGAGCACACTTTTACTGAGCTGCAGAAACAGCAGGAAATCTCCACCCTCAGTCTCAGCCACGTGCCTCCTCATTGGTCAGATCGACTAGAGATGACCCAGAATTCCTTTAGGGCCAAGGAGCCAATCCTGGCACTGCGTCGGGCCCTGCTCAGCCTGGGATCACAGTAAGGATCGGGGCACATCTGCAGGCACACAGACACACATTATCACTTCTCTTAGTTGTATTAAAGTGTTGTTATTCACCTTAAGTCATGTGTACTTCCCCAAGTCGTGTCCCTCGTATGATCTCATGTTTGGTTTGCAGGTCTGTGTGTAAGGAGCTGGTCGGGGAGTGCTGGCTGCAGAGCGCCCGGGTGGCCAGGAAGGCAGGGCACCACCAGACTGCTTTTAATGCTCTTCTGAATGCAGAGAACATGCACCTGGCTGAGCTGGTGACAGAGAAAGCCAAGTGGCTTTGGTCCAAGGTATAATCAACCTGTAAATTCAACCCATATAACATAAGAAGCAGATTTGTAGCACAAGGCATATTGGTATAATCAATTTAGTTGTACTCTTAGCGAAATTACACTTTTACAGAAAGCACATACACATTTACAGCAACACTAATAGAACCTTTTACGTTGCTCATCAGGGCGATGTACATCAGGCACTGATCGTCCTGCAGAAGGGCGTGGCCCAGTGTTTTCCTGATGATCAGCCACTGAATGACCCTCGCAGCCTGCAGACTAAAGGCAAGGCCATGCTGCTGGTGGGCCGCTTCATGGAGGAGACGGCCAACTTTGAGTCCAATGCCATCATGAAGGCATACAGGGTAACAGGCGTATTTGTAAATCGAATGAACTACTGCACAGTAAATTTAAGTCTCAGATTAAAGACGACCAGCGAGGTTACAAATGCCTATTTCTCAGTGCCTTCACAGTAGATGTGGAGAGATTAGTCGATCAGTAAATATTGTTTATTGTTTATTGTCTATTTTGTTTATCAACTTGTAGCTAAAGTACTTTTTCAAGGTAAAATGCCAAAAATGTCCTATTCAGCTTTTACAATTTTGTGGCATTTTTTAAAGAGATTTTTATTTAGGAACAAATGTATTGGTCTAACAAAACACTAATGCTGTGTGTGGTGTTTTTTTAGGATGTGACCAACCTTCTGCCTGAGTGGGAGGATGGAAACTTCTACCTGGCTAAGTACTATGACAAAGTGATGCCAATGGTGACTGATAACAAGCTGGAGAAACAGGGGAACCTCATCCGATACATTGTTACATACTTTGGAAAGTAAGAACCGAGTTATTGTTTACAGATGATACCAAAGCATCTGATGGCTGACTTTACGTCACCAAAGGCTCATTAGTTTCTTCATCAACCCTTTGATTTGGGTTGTTTCCCTCCCAGAGCCTTGCAGTTTGGGAACCAGTACATCTACCAGGCCATGCCTCGGATGCTGTCTCTCTGGCTTGATTTTGGAGCCAAGGTGTGTGAATGTGAGAAAGGTGGGTGACCAGTCTTTTCTGTGTAAGTGTAAAATAAAAATTCACACATTGAGATACTTCCAGTGTTTGGCTAGCTCACTAACAGCCCCGTTTAGTTTATGCCTGTTTACTCTTAGCTTTTGACTTTTAACAGTGAAACTATTCTACACCGTATCTCTCCATCGCAGCTGGGCGAGCAGACAGACAGATGCGACAGGAGCTGGGAAAAATCAACTCGGCTATGAGTGAGCACTGTGCGAACCTGGCGCCGTACCAGTTTCTGACCGCCTTCTCCCAGCTCATCTCCAGGGTGTGTCACTCTAGCGATGAGGTCTTTACTGTTCTCATGAACATTGTGGCCAAAGTTTTCCTGGCGTACCCCCAGCAGGCTATGTGGCTAATGACTGCTGTCTCCAAGGTAGGTTTGTGAGTGTGTTTGTCTTTGTCTTTGGTGTTCTGTATTTGAAAGCAGGCTCAGAAACTCTTAAAACCTGTTTGTCTGAATGCCTCTTCTTTTTTTCTAGTCTTCCTACTCCATGCGTATGAACCGCTGTAATCAGATCCTTAAAAAGGCCATTAGTCTTAAACAGTCTCTGGAGAAATTCATTGGAGATGCCACAAGGCTGACTGACAAGCTGCTAGAGCTCTGCAACAAGCCGGTACACAAACTTATATAACATATTTTAAATGTAATTTCACATTACAGTACAACAGGGACAGTAATAACGTTAGCACCAGATTAATGTTTCTGAATGTGTCCTCCAGGTGGACGGGAGCTGTAGCACCCTTAATATGAACGTTCACTTCAAGCAGCTGAAACGTTTGGTGGAGGAGCCGACCTTCAGCCAGATCCTGATCCCATTACAGTTGGTGCTCATCCCTACACTGCCCTCGACAGGTGGAGCGAACACGCAGCACGACCCCTTCCCTGGACAATGGGCATACCTGGATGGCTTTGAAGACACTGTAAGAGATGTTATGAGGGAGTTGATTGTTAGAAGTATTTTGTAGGAATTTGCCTGATGACATCACGAGTCTCGTCACACCCACACACGGTTACAAGCCCATTTAGCAGGGAACAAGTCTGATTTTATGATCACAAAAATCAATTCAAGGTTACTTTACGTGTGTGTAGGTGGAGATCTTGGCTTCCCTACAGAAGCCTAAAAAGATAAGCCTGAAGGGTTCAGATGGGCGGAGCTACACCATGATGTGTAAACCCAAAGATGACATGAGGAAGGACTGCAGACTGATGGAATTCAACTGCCTCATCAACAAGGTGTGTGTGTGTCATTTGATTCAAATTAAAATGTTGTTACTGGCGTAAGTCGTATCAAAGCACCAGTCAAATTGTTCATATCAAGTGTTTGATATTTTATGAGTTAAAGCTTTAGTATGCAACAATATTCTTGTTGTAGAATTTTGCTCTAAAACTTGTGGAGTGGTACTGTCCAAGCCTCCTGTGACCCAAAGTCGTTGAACAGCACTGGCAGCAGTGCAGAGATATTAGTTCCTAAAAGGTTTTGAGCAGGACTGACTTCTTTAACCAATCAGAGACTTTCAGTTACAGTGGTGTGAAAAAGTGTTTGCCCCCTTACTGATTTCTTATCTTTTTGCATGTTTGTCACACTGTAATGTTTCAGATCGTCAAACAAATTTATATATTAGTCAAAGATAACACAAGTAAACACATCATGCAGGTTTTAAATGAAGGTTTTTATTATTAAGGGAAAACAAAATCCAAAACTATAGAGCCCTGTGTGAACAAGTGTTTGCCCCCTAAACCTAATAACTGGTTGGGCCACCCTTAGCAGCAACAACTGCAATCAAGCGTTTTCGATAACTTGCCATGAGTCTTCCACAGCGCTGTGGAGGAATTTTGGCCCACTCATCTTGGCAGAATGGTTGTAAGTCAGCCGAAAACATGGAACAGTGGAGAACCTTCCCAGGAGTGGCCGGCCGACCAAAATTACCCCAAGAGCGCAGCGACAACTCATCCAAGAGGTCACAAAAGACCCCACAACAACATCCAAAGAACTGCAGGCCTCACTTGCCTCAGTTAAGGTGAGTGTTCATGACTCCACCATAAGAAAGAGACTGGGCAAAAATGGTTTGCATGGCAGAGTTCCAAGACGAAAACCACTGCTGAGCAAAAAGAACATAAAGGCTCGTCTCAGTTTTGCCAGAAAACATCTTGATGATCCCCAAGACTTTTGGGATAATACTCTGTGGACAGACGAGACAAAAGTTGAACTTTTTGGAAGGTGTGTGTCCCATTATGTGTGGCGTAAAAGTAACACCGCATTTCAGAAAAAGAACATCATACCAACAGTAAAATATGGTGGTGGTAGTGTGATGGTCTGGGGCTGTTTTGCTGCTTCAGGCCCTGGAAGACTTGCTGTGATAAGTGGAACCATGAATTCTGCTGTGTACGAAAATATCCTGAAGGAGAATGTCCGGCCATCCGTTTGTGATCTCAAGCTGAAGCGAACTTGGGTTCTGCAGCAGGCCAATGATCCAAAGCACACCAGCAAGTCCACTTCTGAATGGCTGAAGAAAAACAAAATGAAGACTTTGGAGTGGCCTAGTCAAAGTCCTGACCTGAATCCAATTGAGATGCTGTGGCATGACCTTAAAAAGGCGGTTCATGCCCGAAAACCCTCCAATGTGGCTGACTTACAACCATTCTGCCAAGATGAGTGGGCCAAAATTCCTCCACAGCGCTGTGGAAGACTCATGGCAAGTTATCGAAAACGCTTGATTGCAGTTGTTGCTGCTAAGGGTGGCCCAACCAGTTATTAGGTTTAGGGGGCAAACACTTGTTCACACAGGGATCTATAGTTTTGGATTTTGTTTTCCCTTAATAATAAAAACCTTCATTTAAAAACTGCATGATGTGTTTACTTGTGTTATCTTTGACTAATATATAAATTTGTTTGATGATCTGAAACATTACAGTGTGACAAACATGCAAAAAGATAAGAAATCAGTAAGGGGGCAAACACTTTTTCACACCACTGTATTTCTGCTTGATCAGTAGGTTTTGTTGCATTCTCATTTATTGTAATTTCATGGCAACAAATCTTTGAAGAGCTGGGCAGAGCATGGTGGAGCATAGCAGCTCATAGTAGAGCCTAGTGGAGCAGGGAGAGGGAGCGCTGGGCGGAGCAGAGTGGAATGATTTGGAATTTCATGCTGGTGCTACCTTAAGATACATATTGTAGCTTTAAATTCCCTGTGTATTGCACTTCCTTTGTTATAGATTTTCAGCTAATTACGATTAAGGTGTGATCTTCATTTTTGCTTTGCTTTGTAGAGTTGATTCAATGGTTATTTTACACAGTATGAACAGAAACTGCACAACATAAAAATGACAGTAAATAGATTTATTACATTGGTGTTGTGTGGATCCCATTACATTGTACAGATGTCCCTAATACTGTAAGTCTACAGCATCTGTCTAAAATGTAAAGCTCCCCTCTAAAAAAAGGCATAGAGGAAGTAGTATATGTAATATGTGCACATGTTGGCATTGTGTGTTTGTGTAGTGCCTACGCAAAGATGCTGAGTCAAGGCGGAGGGAGCTACACATCCGAACCTATGCTGTGATCCCCCTCAATGAGGAGTGTGGTATCATCGAATGGGTCAACAACACTGCTGGACTTCGACACATTCTCACCAAGCTGTATAAGGAGAGAGGTATCTTCACATGTAAAGCTTATATATAGATGTAGAAGTAAACAAATTGTCCGCTTATTTGGTCATATTTCTGTGTGTGTTTTAGGTATCTACTTATCAGGTAAAGAGCTGAGGAAGCTTATGCTACCAAAGACAGCTCCGTTTGAGGAGAAGCTACGAATTCACAAGGAGGTGCTGTGTGCTCGACACCAACCTATCTTCCACGAGTGGTTCCTCCGGACCTTCCCTGACCCTACATCATGGTATGACCCGCCCCACACCTCTCCAGCATTTATATTTGTAAGAGCCTCTGTTTCATGATCAGTGCCAGTAATTAAATTTCGTTGTGTGTATGGTTATGGTGCCACATTTGAGAGGAGCAGTTTCAGTTCTGGGTTAAAAAATTCAAGAGTTTTTTTGGATGGTTATGAATGTGAAAAGATCCAATTGGGGGTTAAATATACATGTAGGATGGGGTTAAAATCAGGGCTGAGACTGTGTGTGTTGACAGGTACAGCAGTCGCTCTGCGTACTGCCGCTCCACTGCTGTGATGTCCATGGTGGGTTATGTCCTGGGTTTGGGAGATCGTCATGGAGAAAACATCCTCTTTGACTCTTTCACTGGGGAATGTGTTCATGTTGACTTCAACTGCCTCTTTAACAAGGTTTAACATATTTATATATACATGTTTCAATAGAAATGAAATAGGAGGGAAATAATTTATGCAATACTTTTGTGTATGACTATTTGCTGTCTTCATTTTTCTCATGTTCCTTCTCTCCTTCTGCACTAGGGGGAGACATTTGATGTGCCTGAGGTTGTGCCCTTCCGTCTGACCCAAAACATGGTCCATGCTATGGGACCCATGGGCACCGAAGGCCTCTTCAGACAGGCCTGTGAGGTCACCCTGAGACTAATGAGAGACCAGAGAGAGCCACTCATGAGGTACACACACAAACACACACACATACGACTACTTTGTTGTTTTGTTTGTTGTGTCTTGATGCTTTTCTTTTCTCTCTCCTCTATCCACTCACCCCAGCCAGTTGAGGCAGACAGCCTCCCACCAAGTCCTTGCTCAAAGGGGGTTTGGGTTTTTCTCTAGAATACTGTAAGGTCTAGACCTTACTATACAAAGTGAATTGAATTATATATATTATATGACTATCAGAAATCCTGTAAACCTTGTTTCATAATCTGAGTATATGAAACGATGCTTGAAAAACACTGTAAGCAGAGTAAGTTTATTATGCAAGAAACATATAAGACACTTCTTATGGGATGACTGACTGACAAATTCTGTAAAGTAAAACTTCCTTTTTTGTTTTCCTTCTAAGTGTGCTTAAGACCTTCCTTCATGACCCACTGGTGGAGTGGAGCAAACAAGCCAAAGGACATTCCAAAACTCAAGCCAATGAGACTGGAGAGATAGTTAATGAAAAGGTGTGTTTGATTTATTTATTTAGGATTTCCCTCTGGATGTACAGTATGTTTAAATGCATTTAGAGGAGCGTTTAGGTCTAATATAACCTCAAAATGTCAGATTTTTTTAAAGTAATTTCACTGCATTGTCCCCCTCCTTCTCTGCCAGGCTAAAACACATGTGTGTGACATCGAGCAGCGTCTGCAAGGAGTGATAAAGAGCAGGAATAAAGTTCTGGGTCTGCCTCTGTCTATAGAGGGACATGTACACTACCTCATACAGGAGGCCACTGATGACAAACTGCTCTGTCTAATGTATCTGGGCTGGGGGCCCTACCTCTAAAATGCTTGCCTACATTTATAAAATGAGAGGAAAGCAGTTCAGGAGGGTTAAAGATGCTTACCTGTGATTAAAATGACTGCACAAGACGACCTTAAGTGCCAACCTTAGAGTGCAATTAAAAAGTGCAAAGAGATATCTGCACACACAGATAAATGCTTTATTTTCATTGTACAAAAAATATACAATGAAATTTAGATGCACTTCAGGATACCAATACAAATACAATAAAAAAACAACACTCACTCAGTGCCAGCATATACACTTTAGTGAGTAATTACACTTAAAAGCATCAATAGTTTTGAATAAAATGCAAGATCATTCCTTAATATTAAGTAAAAGCTCTTTTATAATGCTATATTTGTTCTGCTGTTTCCTATTTCCTGTAAACAAGCTATTTGTTACATTGCTGTACATTCTCTTGCAATAAATGATGTTTTTTTTCTGTAGCACTAAGACTGTCAGCTGATTGTTTTAATTCCCTGGCTTTCTCTGTTTTCCATCTTGCACACAGTGGTCCAATCAGCTTACTTTTTTCGCCCCAGCACCAATTAAAGCTTATTAAGTGTTTGCTTATGAAAGCCTTACCAGGCTGAAGGCAGCTTTGTGAGTATATTGGTATGAAATAAGGGAATTGAAATTTCTACAAGTGAGCAATATTTTCCTTGTTTAGTCATGAGTTTGGAAGAGTGTCGGTCTATTTTCCATCATTATGTTTTTACTTTAGTTTCAGTGCTTGGTTGCTGTTACCATTTGCTTTTGATTAGAAGCCTTTAATATTTTTCTCAAATCCCGAAGATCTTACAAACAACACTGGATTCTCATGTGCCCTTGTTTGTATGGTGTAGAATAGCAAGATTATTTTTGCTCTAGTGTAGCTACTGGAGCTTCTCTAAGGAATATATCTAGTGTACCTCTAACGCGCTCTTTACTGTAAAACTATTTATTTTAATGGCTGACAGAGGAGCTGCGGTCAAATTATATTAGAATTATGATCACGGAAAACTACTGAATGTTTTCATTTGGTTTAGTCGAATTACCTCTAGAGCCAGTTCTTTTATTGTGAAAAGTTACAGCCGGAAGTGTTGGGTTCTAAGTATTAAAATATGTCTTCAGTCGAATGTGTATCTTTTATAGACAGCTTAAGTCCATATTTTGCTATTAAATTATTTGATAGCTAACTGGCTGTCAGATATATCAGTATTTGAGATACACACACGCACACACGCACGCCCGTTCGTATTGCATTGTAGGTAACCGGAAGTGGTTGCGTACAGTAGTAAATAAAGTCAACGCGAAAGCGGAAGTGCTCAGCATGGCTGGAGGATAAACCGTCAACAACTTGGATCGTATTTACTTGTTCTGATGGCCGATACCGACGGCTAACACCCGGTAGCTGTTAGCACTTGAGACCATGGAGAGCGCCGTCCGGCTGGGCCGTTAACGTTGTGGGCCACCGGCGACAGGGCGCGACCTTGACGTTGTCATGGATGTGTCGCGGTTGGTCCTGGATGCTGGTCAGTTCATCAACCGGGCTGTTCAGGTAAAAGAAAAGACCGAAAGTAGGGCGAATGCTTTCGGTCGAGAGGCGAATAACCTGTTATTTAAGTAGTCGATATAAACTACTGGTGGCTTTTTGTTTTAAACACTTCAATATCACCCTTAATGTATGGGGCGCCGAATGTAAAATAACACACTAGTTTTCTCACATTTAGCTAAATGTGAGAAAACTAGTGTAAGTGTTATTTTTACATTTGGCGCCCCATTTTAATGATATATATCGAGTCACTGTCATAACGTTAGTAGGTTACAGTGTGTTCATGAAATCATCCAATAAGAAGTGCATAGTGCAACAGATTTATTTCTCAAACTGGTTATATCTTAAATGTTCTGTAATTTCGCTCTAGTACACGGGGGAGAGTCTTGGCCAGGCGGAAAAGACCGAGTTGGACCCCGGTCTGGAAGAGCTTCTGGCCCGGGCAGACGCCACCAAGACAATGACAGACCAGATAATCTCCCAGACTGAGGTTTTACTGCAGCCAAGTCCCAGTGAGTGAGCTTGTTTGTTTATTTATTCCCAGACCTGAAAAGAATCTTAATGACTTACAAAAATCTATAACTATTTAATTAGTAGATAATTGATTGTATTGTTGGTAAAGTCAGGCTGGAGGCGGATTTTCCACAACCTGACAGTAGTTGATATTAATGGCTTTAATAAACTAAAATGTATTAGAAAACAATTTAACCATTAATAAAGCCATTAATCACAGCTTGTAAGGCCTTTAGTAATGCTATCTTACTAGAAAGTGGTACCATTTTTTTGTATGCATGTGCTTAAAGTTAAACTGTGTTTCGAGAGGTTTTTGTTTGTGTGCCTATATTAGTCCTAAAATAACTTATTTGTATTAGACCAATGGCATCTCCTGAACAATTCTAATAAATTGTCAGTGGATTTTTAGAAAACATAGCTGCTTGAATCTGAACTGACCCCTGACCAACAGGAGCACGGTTAGAGGATCGGTTGTATGACCATCTGGACTGGAGTGTCCTGCCTCGGCTTCATGCCCATGACATACTAGGAGATCAAATGACCCAGGCTGGGCTGGAGATTGGGTCCAACACACCCTATGGTGAGTATAAATATTCTTTCAAAGAATCTTTGTCTGAATAGTATCATTTAGACACACACCCATGAATACTTTTATATGCTAGGTAAAAATTATGCCTGCTTTAATAAAAAAAAGGGGTGTATTCTGTGTTTAGGAAATGCATTGTTAAGGTGTGGAGAGGTTCAGAAGCAGCTTGGAAATGCAGAAAGAAAGTTTATCCAAAGCAGTAAAATCCACTTTCTCACCCCTCTGAGGGGTTTCACTGAGGGGGAAGGCTACAGGGTCATACAGGTAAAAAAAAACAAAAACACATACCATCGTGTACAGTATACTGTATCATGACACTGATGGCGACTGAAGGATCTCACATTTTCAGATCTTAGATCTCTGTCACTTATGGTCAGTCTGTTTATAAATGGTTTGTGTCCTAACAAGCATCTGGTTGTTCATAGGATGAGCGCAGGACACTGCTGAACAAGCGTTTGGACTTGGACATTGCTAAAACCAGACTGAGGAAAGCCCACGAAGCCGACAGAGAGGCCAGAGTGAGTTCCGGTGATGTATTTCACTTTTTTTTTTTAGAGTCCCTTTAAATATATATATCCATTTTTTTTCTGTCTCCTTTTTTAAATCATACAGTACATCATCATCTTATTAAACTGCCTCCCTGCTCTTTGCTGTCCTTTTGTCAGAACCTGAATGCAAACCCACTGGCAGATGACTACTTGTCTCATGTCTCCTACATGTTCAGCTTGTTGCGAGTAAAATGGCTAAAGGTCAGTGATGCTAAAGGGAGATCAACATCATGGCTGAACTTGTTGTTTGGTGACTAATTTATTTGTCCATCTCTGTCTCTTTCCTCCAAACAGATGTGGGCTCAGGAAATCTCTCAGGTGAGCTCATGTTTATCACTGTGTGCACATAGGAGCTGTTATAAAAATTCCTCATGCTGTATTAGAGGGAGACTATTCTGATACTGCCAATAGTTATAAAGTTGTATAGAATTGAGTATGGTCCTGTTATATGCAATATTTGTCTTTGTATTGTTTAGTTTATTAGACTTAAGGGACTTGGGGGCTAATGAGAAATTTTCAGGAACAGAGCTGGTACATCGATGACATTCATTGGAAAGACCATAATCCTTGTGGGGGCGGGGGTGGGGTGTAGGCAGAGATGGAGCTGAGGATCTGTCAGAGTCTGTTTGATCGACAGTCAGAAATTACAAGACGAGTTCTGGAAGGACTCAGCAGCACCCACGTATGTAACAACACACACACACACACACACACACACAGTGAAAGATAAAAAGTAAGCTTGATTACATCTGTATTCATTAAATTTGTGGCTTTTTAGCAACTGTCAAATGAGCTGTATACAAATATACGCACAAAATGTGGTATTTTCTGTTTTGGAAAATATACTATGTAATAAACCGTTTTCTGTGGTTTGTCATTCAATATGTCTTTTGTCAGACCAACCACATGCGGAGCCTGACTGACTTTGTGGAGGCTCAGGCCTGTTACTTTGACCAGTGCAACCAACACGCACAGGAGCTTCAGAAACAACTGGCAAGGTTTGTTTTCATGGAGTTAAAAATGGAAGTATGTGATTGATTCTTTATGCAATTTAGAAACGCTACAATGTTTTTTAGCATGTTGAACTTATTATCTTTTGTCTACAAGTTTTATCTAGTACTTTTTAACCTTTGTAAACAATTAATACATAGTTGAAACAAGGCTGTTCTGGACCAGTGAGGAAATGCACTCATGTAATGAGCTTACTGACTTTGTGGAGGCTCAGGCCTGTTTGTTTTGTTTGCTTGGGGAAAAAAGAAGCTAGTTTAAAGCTTGGAAATTATTTTTGTTAGTAAGACCACGCTCAACTTTACCACAAATATGTATCTGTGGGAGAAATCGAGGATATGTGGTTTCACAAAGGAAAACAAGACAGTTGATAATTCATTGTTTCCCCATAAACCACTTGGTTATGATTTTTATTCTCCTTGCAGCATTCCAGCCATCCTCTGCTCCAATAATTGGCAGTCAGCAATTAACAGTGCAGTTAATCAGCCATCGGCAAGCAACCATGTAGCCAACGAACCCCTCGGGTTAAATCGGGTCACTTCGGTTCCCATAGTCGCCCAGCAGCCTTTAGACTTTGACCAAGACTCATGGACTGCAGATCCACCACCTGAAACAACTACAGCCTCCTCTATAACCACACAGCCACCAGTGCAGATCAGTAATAACAATAACAACAACACCTTCTCCACTGCCAGTCAAGCAGCCAGGTTCCATTCAACAGCTGACAGCCAGGCTTCTTCCAGTCAAGCTTTTGATCATGTCTGGATGTCAGCTTCAGACAGGCGCCTAACAGACTAGCTCTTGGCACTCAACAGGAGAGTTAGCACACCTGTGACAGCTAACAGAGCACCTGCTTCAAGCCCAACACCAACGTTTAGTGCAACATTAACCAATGATGCAGACAGTGTGATTACAACAGCACGGTAAATGCAGTAGCCGGTGAAGACCGTAACAGGTACCACGGCTGTTCAGCATCAAACAACCAATGAAACAACTAGTACAAAACCCTTCTTCAGTGGAGATGATGTCCAGGACTCATCATGCAATCAGCATGTAGCGGCCACAATAATTTTAGGATTTAGCCATATTCATATATTATTAATGTTGTGTGAAAACACTGACCGAGTAGCATTCCTCTCTTGTGGCAGTAGATGTAATGCTTCCTGTCCTCAGACTGCAAGTCGAGGCCCAACTGTTCTATCTGTGTGCAAATCTGTGAAAGTAAATCTTCATTTGAACTTTTAGCCAAAAGAGAGAACTAATCAAGCTTCCTGCCAAGTGGATGTGTTTATATTTGTTAGTGTGAGTACATGAATGTCTGTCAGTGACCCACGTGTAGTCTGTCACTTGTGTTTACAGCTCACCCAGAGCTAAGTGTGTGTATAAGTACTTGACATTTTACAAGCTGAGATCATTTGCTATATGAAACATGTCGTGTGTGTTGGGGAGCCCAGGGAGGTGACAAAGTTCTAGGTTTAGTGAGTCCTTTATGTTGTAGCTCAGGTTATGCTGTGCATACTCAGGTTGTTTTCCCTTGACACATAATCAAATCACTTACTTTACCTATGTACCCCCTTAAAGCCCCCCTTATGTGAAATGGGCAGAAGTTTCCATTACCCATTACTGTGGTGTGGGTCCCCCCTGGATGGAAACACACACCTTACTGTAGCACTGGCCCCATTGATGTAATCACCCACTAACTGTCAGCCCTGGGCTTTTGTCCAAATACATAAAGATGTGTGTGGGCTTGGACATTCTGCAGTATTCACATTCTAGCTGCTGCCAGTTTTGAACTAAGTGTGCATGGAGTCATGATTCAGTCATGTGTTGTACATCAAGCTGATGTCATTGAGAGGATGTAGTCTTGACTTCATGATTCATTGAAAATGTGGAAATAAATGTGAAACTGTGATGTCAGTTCAAATCAAGTGTGGATTCTGTCTCTGTTCTCTGGTCGTGGTGTTTCTGATATTTGCTTGCTTGGTCTTTGCTCGTATACTTTCTCATTCCAGCCAAACCTCTCAACCGAGATTTACCCACACAGTTATTTCTACGTTGAGGTCTTCTTCACCTTTTTCCTGTCAGAGGCTATACAAACCAATTAGATCAATTAAGATTGTGAGATGTTGAAATAAGTATAGCCAGGATGCCTGTGATTTAATAAGGCCATAAACACTTCTATCTTCCTACTATATCAGCTTTACATTTTCATTGGGGCCTCGCAGGAGGTTCAGTCAAAGACCGCTTTTCATTCCCACGACTTTTCCTATGACTCAGCTCAACAAGAATAGATTCTCCTCTATCTGTCCCTTGATGCTCGTAAGTGATTTTCCACAACACTGATACAGCAAGTCCCTGTTACATTTGCGCCTTATTTTTTATCATTTCCTTTATGCCCCCTGTTTGTCAGCAGAAACAGCCGCTCTGGTTTTCATAGGATGCTCCTGTGTGGTACAGGCAGGAAGGGAAATTATGTTTTGCAGGTCTGCTTGAGATTTGATTTGATTTGATTTGATTTATTCATTCAAGCATGTAACACATGTAATTTCACACATATCCAACAAATGCTAATCCAATATCAATTTACTTATACCTAGTACATGCTTGAATGGAGTAGGAAGAAGTCAGACTTATCCAGTCCTACCCCATGACATCATCTTACCATCATTGGTTTGCAAGCAGTATCTCTACATAAATAATTCTCTTCTACACCACACAAGTAATATACTAAAAAATTATAACAGAGTGTTAACATTCTTACATAATTGCATTCTTAAATAATTCTCTTCTACACCACACAAGTAATATACTAAAGAATTATAACAGAGTGTTAACATTCATACCCCACACCCACAATGTTCCATCTAATTAATCATTAAGCCTGTTCTTGCATATATCTTGATTGACACATACCTTTATATTTATGTTTAAACTCGTCAATTCTATTACTATTTTTTATGTCCACACTTAAATTATTCCATAGTTTTACCCCACTTATGGAAATACAAAATCTTTTTTTGGTTGGACATATAGCATGAATTTTTAAATTTAACTGACCCCTTAAATTGTATCCCCCTTCCCTTTCATTAAATAGTTTTTGAATTCCACCAGGTAATAAATTGTTCCTGGCTTTATACATAAACACAGCAGTCTTATATCCCACTATATCCAAAAATTTTAGCAATTTAGACTGTATGAAAGCTGCATTTGTGTGATCCCTATACCCCATCTTATGCACAATTCTTATTGCTCATGTACAATGGTTGAAGTGAGCTTTTGTATGTATTTCCCCAGTTTTCAACGCCATACTCTAAGTATGGTAAGATCAATGAAGAATACAAAATGCGTAGTGCTCTCCCGTCCAAAATATATCTGATGAACGAGTTATGAAAACAGAATGGTCTATAATTATATCTGATGCAGTCATGTTCCTCTACCTGAGAGGCACAGATATACAGTATCTAATATTGTTATAGGTACGGTATATTGTTTTATTTATTTTTTTATTTAGGATAATAGGATAAGGAGAATCATCATTTACATGATAAAAATGCCATAAAATGTTGCAGTTAAACAATACTTAGAGTAAACAAGATGATACCAAAATGTTGTGTTGGCTGAGTTAGTTAGTATGTAGTTTGTTCGTCGGTGAAGTTGTACTGCTGTTTTAAATTAGCTGCAGTGTAAATTTTACAGGCTGTTGTCCCATTTATTGCTGCATCTCTGGTTTTGTCAGAACAAGCCAGACAATAGGATCTGGTCTCTTCTACCTCTCTCTCTGAGTAAAATCTGTGCTAATACATGAGGAATACTTTCCAAACTTTCACCATCTCCACCTCTATTTCTTTCCTCCCCACTCTCCTTTGTCAGGTTGTTATATTTTCCTTTCACCTCTCAGCAGTCCTTCCCCTCTCTGGCAGCTGTGAGTGTTTTGTGCGACACCTAAACTGTAGCTGTGCAGATGGGGGAAGTAAACAGTGTCTGGTAGCTGCTGATAAATGTTGCACCTCTGTTATGGAGTCATACTGACCTAAATAAAATGATGATTTCTAAAGTGAAAAAAGAGGTTGAAATGCCTCCGATGAGCATCGAGAAGGCAAAGATGAGAATGCTGCCGAAGACTTTCATATTTTAAATGATTTGTAAGATAAATTTATTGCCTTGCTGATAGGATTACTTGCATTTTCTGGAACTGGGAAATGCAAGGAAATGCACACTTACACTTGAAGTGAGGTATTTTTGCTGAAAGGCACAAAGGAAATTTTCTACAAATTTCCTTTGTACCTTTCCTCACCAACTAGCCATCAGTCTGTCGCCACCTCTCCCCAACTCTTCCTCTGCAGGTTCGCTCTTTTCCTGAGATAAACCTGCCATCTCCCAGCTCATTAAGTCCCTCTGCTACAATTACAGCCTGCCAGAGAGAGAAAATCAGATATAATTATTAGCAGACATGCTTACATCTGCAGGGGGAGCTCAGTCTGGAGGTCTGCAGAGAGTAGAAAGTCATGGCTTTTCCTGTGACCTTAACGTTTTCCTACTTCTGCTGCTTAACCTACTCTGGTGTGGTGTTAACACCTGTTGACCAGAGTGTTCTTTCTAGAAGAATAAGGTCAAATGGCTTCCCTAGAAGAATCCAGTACTCCTGAATCCCCCCTAAAAAGATTAATCAACCATGTCACCAAGTGATAAAATACAGTTACAACCAGAAAGCAAGTTTTGCAGTGTTGCTTAGCAACTCAATTTAATTTCAAGTGGTAAAAACATACTCATTCCAAGCCTAAAGTATAATCCATACTCTATAATGTTGCAACTTTTTTTTAGGTTAAGGGATTTGATGACGATGCACAGAGCAAGACAGCAAAAAGGTTAACCAGGCAGACGGACCTGCAATGAAATGTCCTGTAGGAACGATGTAGATGAGGCTGATGAGGAATTTAAGAGTGAAGCTGCATCTAGAAATGTCCCCCAAAAAACTCATTGGACAGGTTTTTAGATGTAGTCATTGATTTGTAAAAAGAAAAAGAAAAAAAGCTCAAATCATTTTAAAGTATTTTTAGATACATTGACAAAAAAATGTTTTTAAAAGTTGGACTTGTGCTTATTTAGTGTGATGACAGCTTGGTTACCTTACAAGAAGAAGAAAAATCTCCAGCAGAATTCATTTCTGTGCGATTTTTTTGTTGTTGTTGTTGTTTTGTCTTTTTTTTAATCTCTTACAGAGAGTGAATGTGGTGTTGGAAAAGAAAAAGAAGTGTCATCTTTAAAAAAACAAATCATAGACAAAGTTCCCCTTTTTACTGAAACATACAGTATGTGCATATATGCATCATTTTTTTGCTCTCCACAGCACTCCACCCCTGTCCCACCCTCCCTTGTCTTGTTGACTTTATAAATCAGCACCCACTGCAGTTGGCTGACTTTAAAAAGCACTACATATAGTGAAGAGGCTGGAAAACTGGGTGACAAACACATTTGATCACCCCAGATTCTCTCATTAAATTCTTCAGAGGTTCATCATGCATGTGTTTAGGATCTGGCGTATGCTGTGTGTGTTTGGCTTCATGGTTACATCCCTGTGTGTGAATGAGATTGAGTATGAATGGAGCTATGACAACGCCATCTTTCTGGATCTGCACAATGGTGAGTTTTCTTTATTTGTCTTTTTTTTTGGTTTCTGGTTATTTGTTTTCTGCCTATATAAACAGGAAAAAACTGTCCCCACTAAGAACCAGTAAGTGTATTTATTGGCACCTAATTTATACAGTGAAGCTACACTGCCACCAATTCAAATAAATTGTGATGATTTCATTAAGGCTGGTTTGTGTGAATGTTTGTCAGTTGCCCATGGGAATCTTTAATTGATGCTCCACTCTGGTTGGTGTCCACAGGGAAGTCCCCAGTCACACCAGGTCCAACTGCAGATCTCTCTCGCTGGGAAAAGCTTTTCATTGCTCTGGAGAACTCCCACATGATGCAGAACATGCTGTTGGAGTCTGTGGAACAGTGCTGTGGAAGAACGGCTCATCTTGAGACCCAGCTGGACAAGCTGGCCAGGGGGACATGTCAGCAGTGTGCCTCCAGCATGGAGTCAGCATGCAGGGCAGAAGCACAGCAAGAGAGTCTCAGGCTGCAAAAGGTCTTAGTGGAGCTCAGGGAGGAGGAAGCAGAGAGGGAGACAAGGTTAAATGCTACTTTGCAGATGCTGCTGCGCGATACCCACCTGGGGAATTCCTGGCTAAAGCAGCAGGAGGAAGGTAGAACACTGCCTTTGGGAACAGCAGATATGAGGATGAGACACCATCCAACACAAATGCTTGGTGGCTTAGGGGTAGCATTCAGCTTGGGGATGAAGCCGGTCCCATCTGGCTTGAACGAGCAGAAAGTAACTTCACCGATGGACATGGCCACAATGAAAACAACCCTGGTTGCTATAGCAACAGACCTTGAGAAGGCTCATCTGCAGCTGAGCAAAGTGATAAAGCAGGTGGGGACACTGAGGAAGGACAGAGGAGACATGAACTGACCAGAGGGAAGGAATAACAAAAGGATTAACTAGAAATAATGCAATAATGATTTTGCACATACTCAGTTTTACTGTTAATTGTAAAGGGCTTCTCTCTCTGTTTTTTATGTGAGATTTTTTATGTGTGCTGACAGCAAATTCAAATGTACCATAAATGTTGCGGGCTTATATAATGAATAAACAACTTAATCAGACTGAAAAGGTCTCATCTTTTCTCCCACACAACTCATTTTCAGGAGCATATACAGCCACGTACATGCAGACACTTTATTCATTTCTTCATTGTAAAGGTATTTATAATTTTGTTTTATGACATTTTATAAGAGTCAGAGGAATTTGGACAAATCAGAGTGCAGAGAGATGGAGAAAGAAAGAAAGACAAAGTCTGATAGAGAAAAAGAGGAAAAAGAAGAGAACGGCAAAAATCTGTGGTAAAAGAAATATTCAGAAATTCCCAGATAGCATATCTTACTGTAAAAATACTCCAAGTATTAGCAGCTACATTTACCTAACATGTAAAAATACTGTATATGGAGCCAAAAGGACTGGTTAGGAAGTAACTAATATAAAAATATTTATACTTCTAGGTAGGTTAACTAAACAGGACATCACAGTTTATAAAATACAGTAAAGCTACCAAATAAATGAAGTGAAGTAAAATATGTTCTTTAGCTGTGGAGGAAATCAGTAGGAATCAGAAGAAAATGGAAGTACTCATGTAAAGTTCAAGTGTCTCATGACTGTATTCCAGTAACTGTACTTAACATTCTACCTCTGATTAAAACACAGCAACAAAGTACACTTGGACAGTATGTGTATTTAATTAGGCCACAACAATGATATCACACCAAGCATAATGAAAGGCTTACAGCCGAGGCATGAATGCATGCTTGTGCCCAAGCCTATGTGTGTATCTTTC
>NW_018128056.1:771111-773806 GCF_001952655.1 Monopterus albus | reverse complement strand
GGGAACTGCAGCTGAACCAATGGGTTTTTTCTGACCTTTTTGTTAATATTACGACTAAAAGACACAGAGGAGTATTGAGATGGAGTAACGTTATCATCTCTAGTAGTACTGTAGTAGCCATACTGATTAATTCAATGTGGGAGCACTTGTTTTCATTTGTAAAGCTCCATCTGTGCAGTGTGTGAGGATATTAATGAATGGACGCTTTGTCGTGTGTAGAGAGAGAAAAGTGACGGGGGGTGGGGACCCAGAAATAGAAACGTGACAGTACTGTGTCTGAGAGACACAATGACTGTTCCTCCACGCACAGAACAGTTTTTTTATCATCCAGCTGTCCAGACGCAGCACAGTAACCACCCACCATCAGTTGCACTTTCCGCCTTGGCTTCCTTTTGTTTTGCTCCTTTCCTTTCATCTCTGTTTTGTCATCTTCCTCCCCTGCTCCTTATTCGTATGCCAATCCCATCATTTCTCTGTACCCCCATTCATCTTCCCCTGATTGTGTATATTACTCTTCTCTCACCCATCACTGTTTTATTTCTCTGTCTTGCGAGCAGCTAAATAGATGGCGGTTCATTACACCAGCTCTCAGCTGGCTGGTAATAGTGACTGACATTACACTCCTGTGAAATGTAGACAATAAACGCACACACATACGCACGTAAAATGAGATCTTGATTACAGGTGGCTTCATGAATGCATTGTGCTCATCAGAAAGATTTTAATGTCACATCACATAGTCACTGTAACAGACAACACAATATTAGCACTTTCCCAAAGCAAAAAGGACAATACAAAATAGATCAAGTTCCAATAAACATTTATCAGTTTCTACACTGGATTCAATCTCAAGAAGAGAAAAGGTGTCTATTTAATGGGCGAGTCCAGAATCTCCTCATACTCTTCTCTCTGTCGCCGCCCACCTCCTCGAGAGGGCAGCAGCTTCATCGCCACCAGCCAACCGACGCTCAGTGTGACCATCACATTTCCGACAATCTCAGGGGCAGTGGGAGCCAACAGGATGGCCAGATGCAACAGCATGGCAACAGGTACCTCCAGGCTCTGAGAGGCAGAGACCAGAGCTGGGTGGAGTCGTGTGAGGGCATGTGTCATACCCAGGAAGGCTGCTACAGAGCAAGCAACTAGGCCCAGGACCAGGACCCAAGCTTGGGCACTTGCAGGCCAGGACCAGCCCTCCTGGAGCAGGGCCAAGGAGGCTGGGGTGAGCAGGCAGCCCGTCCAGCTTACTGTAAACAAAGCTGTGCTGACTCCCACCCTCTCCTTCAGGGAACGATACCCAACAAGCGCCAGAGCCATCCACAGTCCTGCGAGCACTGAAAGAGACCACCCAAATGCACCCCTCCAGAACACAACCGGGTCAGCTGGTGAATCTGCATTGCTCTCTTCTGTGGTGGGAATTAACACGAGCCCTAAACCACAGAGCCCTGCAGCGATAGTGATCCCATCTGCCAATCCCAACCTCTCTTCCAGTAGCAGGAAGGCCAGGGTTGCTGACAGTGCTGTGGTTGCCAAGCGCCAGGTCGTTGTGGCATTTCCAGGAGAGATGAAGGTTAAGGATGAGTAGGCACAGCAGAGGGAAAGGGAGTAGGCGATGCCATAACAGAACAGACACAGACGATAGCCCTCTGGTCCAAAAGGGTTCTCCCCCCTATGCAGTGGTACAGCCACAGAGAGGAGCTGGATGATGGATCGGGTCAAGAGTAGAAACAAAGGGCCGAGGCTGAAGCGTTCAGAGGCCAGGCGGGTCAGAACAATCAAACCACCGTGAGCCAGCGCCGCACCAAGCAACCCCACCCAAGTGAGCCGAGATGCAGACACAGACGCCTCCCCGAAACTGGCCAGCTGTTCCCCTACCCCTTTCCCAGAACCCTTCCCTGCCTTGGCTCCCCCCTCGCTCCCATCTCCTCCCCCGGCACCCTGAGGTTTGCTACTTGTGTCCTTGTCTTTGTCTCTGGAGCCAAACAGAGTCAGGGGCCATCTTTTGGTCTCCATCAACTGTTTCCTGTCTGACGTCTCCTCCAGAAACGAACCAAAGTCCTCAAAAGACGGAGCATCATCATAGCCGTCATCCCCGGGTTGAGGGAAGTGTGTGTGCACTCCAGGTTGAGGGGAGTAGGGGGTGTGTGTGGCGTACTTGGCAGTGACAGTGTGAGGGTGGATCTTTACTCTCTTCTTGGAGTTGCTGAGAAGGTGAGTGGACTCCATTTTGAAACCTCAGAAAAGACAGACACCTGTGAGAATAAAGAAAACACTTTTAGAGCCACATGCAATACTGTATAGTCTTTACGCATACACTCTGGAAAAATCCTCCCTCTTCTCACCCATTCATGCTGTGTGTCTCTGGGATGCTGCTTGGTATCTCATATATCTTTAATATCCGAGATAATAATAGCAGTGACTCACATCTTCCCACACACCCCATGTTTTTCGGCAGTAAATATACATAAGCTCTGCCATCTGCACAATCACCAGACAGTTTAATTGTTTTTGCTGTGTGATGAGAATTCACATTTAATCCATATTAGCAGAATCATCCAGAACCATAGTGGCAGATAAGCGGTGCTATCATTGCACCGATTCTCCTTGGACCTTCATGTGGGGTTATAGATCGTTGGCAATGACAGTTACATAAGCAGGTTTTTACTGCCTTATTTTACGTTCCTCGCTCTGTGTC
>NW_018128056.1:728555-770990 GCF_001952655.1 Monopterus albus | reverse complement strand
ACTCTATACATTCTAGCAGGGAAAATACAAGATATCAGCTTTTACATAAAAAGCTGGAATATGAATCTGCTGTGTATCCCATGTCTCAGCTAATATACCTCCATCCTTCCTTCACATCCTTCTTGACTTTCTCCCTCCCCTCCTCTTTTCAGTTGCCCATCTCTTTAGCTTCTCTCTTCAGGGTCCTGCTCCACAGATGACTAACTTTAAATTGATGTAGTTATAGGTCTCTGCAGCAGAACATTATGGCCATGCAGGTGCTATACAGAAAACTGCTGCATTTCAGGTTGTAAAACACTCAGTAGCTGACTGGTTTCATTGGGAATGGGGGAACACTTATGACATAATGCTTATCCATTCATGCAAAAGCACATAGAGAAATAACTGAGCAGTATGCTCAATTATTTCTCTAGCAGAGTATTACAGTAATTTGGGTACCTAACAATGGATTTTCCATACAACAAACAAGTATGCAAAAGATAATAATTTGCATTCTTTTTTTGAGCTTTTCAAAATTGGATTCATAAATAAAACTATTTTTTGTTGCAATGTTTTAGTTTATGAATGACGGATTAGCCAACTATAGAGTATCTTGAGGTTCTTGACTTTATTAATTCAGTATTGCCACAGTTATTCACTCAATCTCTGTCAGCCTGTTTACACACAGATTGCAAAACGTGGCAGCATCACATTCATTAATGATTGTTGCTTGCCAACAGCAGATAGGTTTGCAATTCCCACAATGGCAAAGGTTAACAGAAGGAAGCTTACCACATTTAACAAATTGCTGCACAACTTGCATGCTGCAAATTTGTCCAAATGAGCCCCTGATTAGCACATCAAATATGTGTTGTTTAATGACAACATTTAGGCAGAGGAACATTTTTTAAAAGAATATAGAACAAACCCAAGAACTGAGCAAAATGGATAGAATCTTGATCATGGTAAAAGTGGTTTTACATCGCAATGGCGATATATGGATAGAGTGATATATTCATCTTTGTCTTGAAAACCAAATGAGAAACAGTTTGTGGATAAAATAACTATATATGTTTTTTTCTATTCTCACACATTTAACATCTAGCAAATCAAGGTACTTAAGTACACTAATGCAAATATCATACAAATCCAGTCCTGCCATTAGTCCTGTACATTTATCGCCCACCATGACCTACAAACATGCATGACAAATGTGCCTTATATCAGGTTGTGAAACATCACTGCAGCTTTGCAGTATAAGCCAGCTGTTTCAGCAGCTCACTGCTGTTTCTGACATCCTCTGTGGTGCAGTCCTTTTGATTTGGTGGGAACGGGGAGAGGTTAGAAATTTGTGACTGCTACATGGCCGTTACTCTCTTGGAAAACATGTTCTGATGTCCCTGCTGCAGATTGCAGCAGCTACAGGGTCATAGTGTGAGCGCTGTTTTCTGTGTGGCTTATTGCTGGTCATAAATGATTTTGTATAAAATGGGTTGTAAATACCTTGCTTTGAAAAGCAATTCTACTCCCTGAATGACATGAAAATGAACTTTTCTTTCACCTACTCCAATACCCTGTAGTAAAATGGTGAGATGTGAATCTGAATTGAATGAACCTGGAAGCTTTATGATTTCACAACGTCAAAGCTCGTTGAATGTAGTAAAAAAATTAATCAATTAATTAAAAAACAGCAACTGGCATTGGTTTGCAGTGATGACATCTACTCTCACCTCTTACCGAAGGTTAAATGAAACCTGATTTAAAACACAAAGAGCAGAAAGAGATCAAGGCGTCCCTGTCTGACTCTTCTTGTCTGTAAAAGTCACCATTCTGGATGATGTAGCCTGCCTCTGCAATGCCGCTGCTGCTACTGCTGCTACTCTCAAAAGCTTGTTTCACATCTTACACAACCCTAAAATGAGCTTTTATGAACAAACACCACATTTGGACAATGTGAGCACAGCAGCAGATACAGCTATTTCCAGAGATGGTTCTTCTGATGAAAGCTTCCCCCCAAAATACTGTTGACTGTTCTCCTTGTGTATTTATATGCACTCTAAGCATGAAATTTGATTTGTTTAACATCTTCTAAAGGCTTACATGGCTTAAAAGTAAAAACGTTTTTGATATGAGCTATTAACTGATTCAATGATTGAACAGTATGGAAAACATATCGCTGTTAAAGACTTATAGAGTACATCTAAAGTAATTAGAGCGAATGTACTAAATAATATATATTTATAAGGTTCAAATATTTGTTAACATTTCTTAAAGGTTGTTCCATGTTATTATGTAACTGTATGTGCATGTGTGTTTCAGTGAGTGGGTGTGTATCTGAATGTGAAGGGAGACGTTTTTCTCAAGGTTATAGGTTCCTCAGTGATGCGCCCTGTGACGCCAGAGCGCACAGTAAGTAACAGGACGGTTATGCTCCATTAAATAGTCGTTTTACATAAAAGAACATCACATCTCTGCTTGTTCAGATACTGTAGGCTGTAACACCTCCAGGGATGCAAGGATGAGTGTTCGATTCCTGTCCCTGATAGACTGAGAGGTTTTGTTAACATAATTCAAAAGGCATATATGTGTGCCATGTCTACAGCGACAGCCCGACCCGTGACCCATGGAAAGAAAGTACTTGAATGGGGAGACGCGCGCACTCGGATTGGCACAAGGTAACCGAATCGATAAATCCCCAGGCGGTTTGCCAGTTAGTGACATGTAATGTCCTGTTACTCTATAATATAATCCAAACAATAAACGGCCGGGTGGGTTTATTGATATCTTACACCTTCAAAAATGTGTGCCCCGCGACAACTCACCTGTTTTACCGCAAATCAGCGGATCCCACCGGACTGAACTTCACACTCGGTCAGCCTCAGTCATTTGCCAAGCATCTCCAACGCTCCATCACCTCCCCTTAGCCATTTGTTCTTCTGCTTCTACCACCCTCTCCTCCTCTTTCTCCTGCGGCAGTCTGGAGCCTCCCTCGAGTGCACCGTGGTGCGCCCGAGCCCGGCCACACCCGACACCTGCGGTCACCTCACCTCACTCTGCGGGAGGATAATGTGGGTATTATGGCGACCAGTCCATTACTATCTGAGCACTGACACAAATGCTCCTTCTGAGCTTGGCCAGAGTGAGAATAACGTCTGAGCATGCGTGACATCCGCTGAACACCAGCACTGATCACTGTACGCTATCTGTCACCCCAGTGCGCGTGTGTGTGTTTACCTCCCCATATCATCTCCCAGCTGTTCTCTCTCCATTTTATTTATTTATTGGCATGAAGGCTCATCGACTCACAGGATCCCCAGAATTCCCAGTTTCACAGTGCACGGTTTATGGTACTTTGATTTATTGCAAATTAGCTTGAGATTGTGTATAATTAAATCACAATATCAGGGCCATAACTCCCTACCATGTCAATATAAGTATATTATTTAAGACTCTATTGGGCTCATGTGGTGCATACTCCAATAGTGTAAACATGTAACTTTATTTACTTGAAGGTGAGACAGAACGATGGGGTGTCTATAGGGGTCACCGCTCAATTTTATCCTCGGCCCACAAAGTGGATTTAACTGGCCCTGATTTGCATGAACTTCATTAGGTAGAATATTTCCAAATCAGGTTGATCAAGCTAGGGTAAACATATAATAATCAAGAAGTATTCATTTTAAATATGAATTTTTAGAAGAAATAAGACATTTGGTGTGCACGTTACTATTAGGTAAAAGGAATGACAATGCATCAGTTCAGATATACATTACATACACTGTATGGTTAACAGAGCCTTATATAAAATCCTTTGCCTCACACTCACACACGGATGGCAACAAGCTACCACTTCAACACATGGACAGGAGGAGACTGAATCACCAGCCCCAGCATTAACCCACTCTAGATTGGTGTGTAAGATCTTAACTGGCCTGCACAGTCTGGACCTCCACCACATCCAACAACTTTCTGATGAATTGAAAAGCCAACAGCGAGGCAAGTCTTTTCACCCAGTATCGCTGCTGGGCCTCATTATTCCTGTTGTGGCTGAATATGGAGCAACAGCCCTCAGCTTCCACAAAGCCTTCACAGAAAGGTCGAGACTGTTATAGCAACAGATTAATAGGTTTTGGAATCAAATGTTTGATACTTGCAGATGTCCATTTGACCACACATTATGTAGTCTGTAGTGGAGAGAACGGTGGAATTACTCTCTCTGCACTGTCCTCCAGGGTTTGACTCACAAACTCTGCTCAACCTCACGCTTCCATCTTCCTGCAACCTGACAGTAATTGTGTTGACATTTTGCTGCAGTAACACTTGTGTGCTTTGTTCCATTTCAATCTGTTTTAACCTTTGCCAAATGCAGCTGGGTTCACAGTTTCATAAGAAGCCTCTGGTTGCTGTTACGCTACACTATGCTACGTCTCTCATCTCCTGGGACTCTGGGAGACACACACCACTCACTATCAAGATCAATAACAGTTTGTATGAGCATCTAACAAGAAGCAAAAAATAAAAAAAACTATTTCCATGTGGACAAATTGCCCCAGATATTTGGATTATATAATGGCCACACATTTCACTAATTAGCTCTTTTAATCTGTGATGTGAATGTGCCAGGCTAATAATGTTGTGGGTTTCTGGGCATTCTGGTGAGTTAATTCACTCATCAACAGAGGTGATTTTTTTAAAGATGTCAGTGTTGTGGGCCAATAAACCAGAAACCATTAGCTGCTGATAAAATTGCTAAATGTGACAGCAGAGGAGATGAGATAATTCTCTGTGGGTTTCTCACTATGAGTGACCAATCTAAGCACATTTTATTTTAATTGAATGAAGCCACCCATTCAAAAGCTTATTGCCAGAGCAGAGCCTAGAGCGTTAAAAAAAAAAAACACCCTGCTTCAGCTCATTTAGAAGACAGAATTTGAGCTTACTCTTAGGAGACTGGTTTCCCTTAGCACCACTGAAATCAGGCATGTCAGATGCTGAACTTGTACCCTTTATTTATTTAAAACAACCAGGGTGATATTTTCACATTAGTGCCTTATATTAGCTGATAAAAGTTCAATGAGGACCAGTGGTGCAGTGATTGAAAATGCTAATTTCCTCGTGTACTGTTTTGTAACGGGCCTGGGACTATTTTTATACTAGCCATGCTCTTCAGAGAGAGGCATGGTGGTCGACAGTATAACTGACTACCTTTCTTACTTTCTTTCTTTGTCTCATCCATGCATTGGTTTCAGGCTATTTTTCACTGGATGAGGAAGAGTATTGACTGTTTCCATGGCTACAGTGCGTAAGAGTACATTGGACACAGATATTATGTAGGACATAGTTTCAACTACGCTGCAGCCAGGTCTTGAAAATAGGTTCATCGTATTCAGACGGGAAGGGGGAGCCTCCAGGGAGGAGGTGGTGACTTGATAAGGATATGCTAAGTGAAGCAGAGCTGAGCTGTCAGCAAGGAGGAAGTGGTGGAAGAAGAGGAGAAGGAGGGGGCAACTGTGGTGGAAAGAATAGGGAGGCGATGAAAGGAGTAGGGGAGCGACAGAGAGGGTTTGATGAATTCAAGCACATGTGAGACTCAAGAAGGTTTCGGCACTGTTTGTCCTTCTTGCTCCATCTGCGCTCAAGATGGAATAAATTATATGGTGAAAGACAGAGTGGCAGCTGAAAGGGAAAGGTTTGACTTTCACTGTGCTAAATGTGATTTTCTGTCGCTATCTCCTGCAGCCAGCTGCAGCTATCTCCTGTTTCTCTGTTTTTTCCCCCTCTCTCTCCTTCTCAAACATACATTCTCTCCTTCTGTTTCTCACTTATGCTCACACACACATTGACACACATGCAGGATGTTATGTGTCAGCCAGTTTCACACTTGTTTGACAGCGGAGGCATCATAATTTGCAGTCTGTCAGATCTCAGTCATGGACATTACATTTACAGTTT
This sequence comes from Monopterus albus, assembly GCF_001952655.1. Lineage (NCBI taxonomy): Eukaryota > Metazoa > Chordata > Actinopteri > Synbranchiformes > Synbranchidae > Monopterus > Monopterus albus. The sequence goes on along the minus strand of NW_018128056.1, from coordinate 765,059 downwards.
TTAACAGTTTGATTAAGAATCTGGTGTTTTCAATGATAAATAAACATGTTTGTGCACAGCCTCATTGAGTATTCCTCTGTCTCAGGAGCTAGGCCTGTACCGGGCACTGGGTGTTTATAACTGTTAACAGGATGCCATTATTCAACGCTGTGGTCCTTGAACATTGCTCTCTTTACAGCACGAGCTGATGAGAGTAGAAACAAGTGAACCGCAACCGCAGACAAGACACATTCATCACCTCCACTGTGGAGGGGAGAAATGAGGGAGTTAGAAAAAGAAAAGGGCTGAGATTAAAATGGGGATATTTGAAGGAAAATGGAAGCCTGGGCTTCATGGTGGTGTGGGACACTGCAGCAGTAATTAATAAATAAATAACATCTAGGCTGAGTCCACCACCATCTGTGTGTGTTCCAGTGTGGGAGGTGGGTGTGATGGTTTCTGTCTCTCATAGATTTTGCATTACCACAGTGGTGGAAAGCAGGAGGGAGGTGTGTGGAGGGTAAAGAGCAGGAATAGACAGGCAGGAGGCAAGAAGGGGGGTTTCAGGGAGGTAGTGTGTTTAAAAAAAAAAACGCTTCAGGAGTGAAAGCACGGCAAGAAAGGTCAGAGGGAATTAAAGCTTAAAACCCCTCTGTTACACTTCTGGTCCAGAGAATAAAACACAACTTTATTGCATAACTCTCTCTGCATCGCGTGTGTGTGTTTCAAGAAGGTTGAAAATGAGTCAGTGTAACCAAAGCACCCTTGAAGCTCTTCAGACCAGTGTTTCCCCACACACTGAGATGTTTGTCAGTGCTTTCACTTTGGAATAATAACCTGTGATTACTTTGACAGTGTTAATGGGTTTGCTTTGCCATGGTTACAATCCCAGGAAAAGTTTAATATCTTGGTTAGACACTGTGATAGGGCTGTTTCTGTGTCTACATACAGCATCATTTGTCAAAAGCTGCATCACAACTCAGATTTGGGGCAATGAGAACATGGGTTTAGAAACTCTGGTGCAGACCTTCATGAATGTCAAATGGTTATATAACACAACTCTGCATCATGCAGTAAGGTGTAGTCTTAAGGAAACAGCTTCATCAGCATAAATACTGGATAGATTAACCTGGACAATGTCTGCATTGAGGGCTCGGACTCAAAGGAACAAATAAAATGCTTGAAATACCAGAGTGAAACACTGCAATGTACTGCAGTGCCCTGCACAGACGTAATGTCTATGTGCTTCAAATCTCAACTGTGTCATAGCACTGAAATGAAGAGACCAAGTAATACAGTATAGGAGGTTGACTATTTAAAGTTCTACATGGATAATATGCAGCTATATCCTTTAGCTGTTCATAAATGTATGTTTATTTCTAAACATACATAGTGTCCTCATTTTAGTATATTAAAATTTAACCGCACACAATGAAGATAGAAGCCCAGCTTCATATAGGTCATCAGCCAGAGGGTATTATATGGGTATTACTGTGCTCATTATTTATATGTTGATATGGAAATATTTGTTTTTATACAATGCAAACCTGAAAAAAACTGAGAAATATTTCCTTATAAAAGATGTAAATACAATAATCTGAGACAGAACTTTATGCAAAACGATGCTGCAGAACACAAAAAACAATTAAATATCTGCTTGTTAAAAATATCGCAAATATTCTGCTGAACACTGGTGTCATTCAGTTTTTTTAAAACACATTTGGAATTGTAAAATTCACCTACCTAATCGTGATCTTTAATTGCTACTTATGGAAGAGGATTAACGCCCTAATCCTCTTTTATAGTAACTTAATGCACGCATGGATAAATAAATAAATAAGCTAACATTTTCTTCTATTTGGTATGTTGGTATTTGATGTTTGTTACATTTAATTCAGATTTTATTTTATTTTACTACAAAAGAATTACGTAAAAGGGGCAGCTTTATTTTTGTATCTCCCTTGATATTTGTTGATAAACATGACATCATGGCATTTGGTTGTGATGGTTAAGGTTAGGTATTAGGGCCTGGGGAACTGATTATGTCAGTTATTACAACTAGTGAGACCAACATGTGTGTGTGTGTATGTAAATCACTGCCTTATCTTATTACAAAAATGCACACAGAAGATTTTTCATCTGCCTTTCTTCTTGTTTTTTTTTTTTTTTGCACTGTCTCACTTACACACACATAATGCAGGTGTTTGATATCCACTTAAATAACCCTCAAGTGGAACTAATATAATCAACTAAAGGTTCTGCTTCTCCTACCTCACTGGTCCTGGCCTTATCAGGCCATAGCGAGTGGGGATGAGTAATGCGAGTACATCCAGGCTCTGTAATTGGGTTTATGCATGTCTGATTCCAGCCCAAGAACCTCATGGAGACAAATGGCATGGGAGTTTGCCTATGCGCACACACATGGTAGAGAGGCGGGGGTGAAAAAAAGGGGAAGAGGAGCAGGGGAACATGACATCCAGGTCAAGAATCATTGGTACACTGATATAAGCTTTGCATGCTGAGTGACTTTGTATTGTATGCTCTGCCAGATGTTGTCAGTCCTTAATATCTCTACACGAAAGTGCTGCAGTTTATTACAGCTCTAATGATTAGCTAATTAACTTAATAGTTAATAAGATAAAGACAGTTCATCTGCAACTATTTTGATAATCATTTGATCAGTTCAGTCACTTTCGAAGAAAACATACTAAACATTTAGCCTACTGGTTCCAGCTTCTCCAATTAAAACAAAGCTGACTGTTAGTTGTAGCTCTAGATTTTACAGTCAACTGCCAGTTTTGAGCTATTAAATTATACAGAAAGGTGTTTCTAATATTCTGTCCAAACACCATGCATCCTTATAAATGATCACCTCTCTAAAACTGTTTCTATAAAAACTGAACATTATAATGTTCTCTGCACCTCCATCACTGTCTGGTTTGGCTCAGCAACCAAACAGGACAGTCAGGACTGCAGAAAAGGTCATTGGTGCAAGCCTGCCCTCCATGGAGGACCTGTACACCTCACGGGTCAAAAGGAGGGCAGAGAGGATCACTGCAGACCCCTCACACCTCTGGACGGCGTTCCAGGTCACTGTACGTCAAGACAACCAGGCACAGGGACAGTTTCTTCCCCTGGGCCATCACTCTGATGAACACTTAACCAATGACAGTATGACTGGACAGTAACCCTCAGTGCAATACCTGTAAATATATCTCGTACAGATTATACGGACTCGTACAGGTCTCTATTTTTAAGTACTCTATTTTTATTCCTACTTATCCCATTTCACAATGAGCATTCCTTGTCTGTCCGCATTGTTTACTGCCTGTTTATACTGCTTATTATGTTATACTAGCCTTATGCTGGTTTACAGTTTACTTGCCCCTTGCATGAGGATATATACATACACAGTGAGAGCCGATGTACCAGAGTTAAATTCCTCATGTGTCTGACACACCTGGCCAATAAAGCGGATTCTGATTCTGGTAAAGATAGTTTTAGCTAGATGGGGCCTATATAATCTATTAAACTGGCATCCAAGTGTATACAAACATCTCTTATTTATGTATCTTTTAATATCCTGTGGTAGGCTATTTCATAAGGATTTTGTGATGTATTTTCACCCATAGTGGTTGTATCATATTTAAATGTCATGCTTCATAATATTCCAAAATGTAAGTATTCATGTGTTGTTTCTAAAAATGTACTCTCCGCAGAGAGCTTTGGATGTGGTATTGTTGACGGTCTTATCAAATTAATAACCAAACAGAGAGAAGGGGGAGTCTCTCTGCTCATGTGCGCCTCCCCGCGAGTGTTGGGCTGGCGGGGTCTTGCCGTGCCTCCTTTCCCATGCTCGCCCCCCGAGGCGCGTGTCCGTGCGACCCGGAGTGTCCGCCAGGGGGCAGCTGTGTCTCGGTCTGAGGCTGCGCCGCTCCCGCTGCATCACAGAGAGGAAAATACCACCAGATGGCGGTTTAGGATTGCTGCTCTTCTCTCAAGGCGCGGTTCCGCTCGCACGGCCAATTTTCAATATTAAAATACGCAAGATTTTATAACGAAAATCGAATTATTGTTTCGGAAGGTGATAATCTATTCGGCGATGGTCGTTAAAGGTGAGTGTCTTGTGTTTTTGTCGTGTTTTGAGTGCTGGGAAGGGAGACGGAGCACAGATTAAAGATGGTGGACACAGACAGGGAAGACTGGCTGGTTGGGGGATGGGCGCTAGCGGCTAACGGAGGTGAATGTGCTTTCTCTCTCTTCCTCAGTTACATTATAGCATAGCGGAGCCATTAGCTTGTGAGCTAACCCCAAAATTTCGGTGAGACAACTTGCTAGAAGGGCGAGTGGTAGCTGCAGCACAGGCCTGTTTTTGCAACCAAATCCCATCCAGGGCTGGAGTTTGGCTTGTCAACAAATAAAGAGCCATGCTGTGTGACGTGTTTTCTTTCTCTTTGCAAGGCAGGATTCAGAGCATCACCTTCTCTCATTTTGCACAGCCCTTTTAGGATTGTACAGTATTGCCCCGCTGCCGTGCATTGCTGTCTTTGACTTTGGTTACGTTTGTCATCCGCTCAGTTGCTACTTGTCACGTTGCTGACTTTGTTGTTATCCACCCATGGTAGTTCTGCTTTGTGCAAGAGATGTACACTAAGAGATATGAACGCGCTACTTTCCCCCTGTCAACATCAGCATCCCGCCTCCTTCTTACCGTCAAGTTTTCAGAGTAGTGGTGACTTTTTACACGGCTACTAAACAGGTTGCTCTTTTAATGAATAGCAGCACGTGGGTGCTTTGGAATATAACATTTTCAAGATAGGCTAGTGCATGTTTAACAACATTATTATGGCGCTTCTTTCCCCTTTCCCGCCCCCTTCTGTGCGGGGAAGTAGGCACCACTGAGCGGGGAAACATGAGTCACATTAAGGGGGATGGGCTCAACCAACCAGCCCTACAGGTTCATACAGGCTGCACTTCTGGCTCCCCTCCCACATTGACCTATGCAGAGTTCACCCCGTGCAGAAGTAGTCAATAGTGGGTCAGAGTGCCTCCTGGCAGTGTGCATTAATCTCAGATTGTTGCGTAACTGCTTTGTTTACAATCAGCCATGTGATTTCTAATCCAGGCTCTTTTGGATTGCTGTCTGCATATCAGCCCGCTTGGATGCCAGCTGGCCTCCTATTGTCACTCAGTGTCCGCCCTACATTTCATAAATTACATTTAATTAATCTTCCAGTATAAGTTAAGCAATACATGTTAACCATTGTGAGAACTGCGTTTGCTTGTGCTGTTGCAGTGCATGTATAGTTGTATTCATTTTCCTCTGACACTGTAAATTATATAACATGTCGTCTGCAAGTTTAAATCTTTCACCAAATGTTGGTATATTTTCAATAAGCATACTATGAATATATTCTGAATGCATATGTAAAATGTAGCTTGTTTATATACAGTATGTATGGGGGGGGGGTTCCTGCAGTGGGATCTTGCTGTATCTAAGTCTAACTTAAACATAATTTCTTAGCTGATATTTTTATATGATACACAAACCAAACTTATGAACATACCTTATTTGACTGAGGGTGATCCGGTGACTCCATTCCATTTATAGAGGTAAAACCCTATATTAGGATCATCGATGTAATTTTCTGTCAGTATTAATACAACAGAACAAGAAATGAATGTTTGCTTTTGACTAATCCATCATAAATACCTTATGAGATGTGTTATTCATACTGATTTAATTAAAAATTCAATATTGCCATAAGTGTTTCTGCAACAATGCCAGCAATGGTCTAATATGCATGGAGATATTAAGGGAAAAGTTTCGCCACCAGTGTATAAACAATGTGGCAAAATATTTAATGGATGACGTATTGTCTAATAATAGTACATTAGGATTGCACTCAGTGGCAAGAAATCACTTTGTTCTGCAAGAGGCCGATGTTTGTGGCCTTCATCAGTGACACAATCTCACAGTACAACTGCTTCTCTACACATTACACACAGGTGAAAGCTCTTGAGTTAATTAGCCTGCACCTGGTTGAGTAAACGTGAATGAAACAGGCTGAGTTCTTAGGACACAGGTAACATTTTCACATTATAAATTGTGTTTCCTACAGCTGGCATTATATATTATGTTATGTTGTCATAAAATTAGTTTATTTTTGTTCCGTAGAGGATAATAAGTGGCTCCAGCTCAGGTAGGAACTGGAAGTGAATGTGACTTGTACATAAATATTTAACTTCTGTTGCTGTCAGCCATGTGCACTAGGGCTGTTGTAGTGCTGCTAATAGTGAGGGGGAGTTTTCTTCATACATAGACTATAGTTATTCAAAAAGACTTGTGCCATCCCAGAAATGCGTTTTTGTGTTTATCATTTCTTTCTTTGAACAACTGCATTGAAACAGTGTGTGCTTAATGAAAAGGCTGCTGTAATCATGTATGTCTGTGTAAACCGGAAAATGCTACTGCTGATCAGATGTTAACATGCAGCTCTGTTTGGATATTTGAGTGTCCCCTCTACAGGAACTGTCAAACACTAACATGAAATTGGGAACAGGATCTATAGGTGACATGTACAATATCATGTGAGATCCACATTGTGACCTTTACCTCTTTGCCAAGTGCACAGTAGTCAGGTTGTTTACTTTACGTTCAGTAAAAGAACCATCATCTTTTCTTTAGTACTTGGATTTGTTAAAACACATAATTGCGGTTGTAATACAGTCAATTCTCCAAACTTAAAGAGTATAGATGTAGTTTATTTGGCTCTGACTGTTGGTTTAGATATATCCACATTAATATGAATGTGTATATAGTTGTCTGATGCCAAACAGAAGCGCACTGAAGAGAAAAATGATACAGATTCTTAATAGCCACTCAGCTCTCAGACTCAACTGCTGCATGCTTTTTGTTAGGGCCATGACACACCGAGCCCTTCGGGCTGTTGGCGTGCCTCTGTCAGGGCCAGTGTGTCCCGCAACGTTGGCATTAGTCGGACCCTGTTGGCGGCTTTTTGGCCTAGTCGGCATGTTGAATCGGCGTTGGCCCATTGGACCTCATCGGGGGCCACTCTGGCTGGCTGCTCAGCTTAGCAAATTGCTACACAGGAAGAGGATCGTTTGGGGAAAGTCCCTTTAGCCTGTCACTGTAGTTTCCTTATTTCACATGAGGTTTCTCCTTGTTTTTCACCTTTACAACCTCCTTTCTTCTTCCACAACCAAAAGACCAAGGACTGAGAACAGAAGTGCCATTTACAACTTCTTATCAGGCATATTCTTGATTAGAAGCCGCTATAAACAGCAGCTCAAGTGAACGAGAGCTACTTTAACGCTTGTATTTCCACAGTCTAGTTCTTCATTTTCCCTTTCTGAACGGTAAATACAGATACCACCACCTGATGGTGGGGGGAGTTATTTTTTTTTCGCGCAGGTGCAGAACATACTGTACGTGCTAGTTGGCCGTCGGCTGTAGTTTGTGCGATGTGTTCAAGTGTTTTCAACCTGACTGGCTCAGACAAAGGTGACGCAGCAGTCGGCCTTTGTCCCTGCTACTTCTTTCACGTCGGCCTTGGCGTCTCTGCCCTTAGAGCCCTGGGCTTATAATGACAGAGCTCAAGAGATTATGTAATGGGCTTGACATTTGTCAGAGGTTATTACACAGTGACCCTGACTCAAGGTGTTGGCTATAGAAAGAGCAATATTTCCTATTCATAATGTCACCCAGCCTTTCCAGTTCTCAGTACAGTCAGAGGAAGGGGAATGAAAAAAACACTGCCATCTGCCCTTATTACTCACTTTCAATCTGTCTTTTAAGAAAAACACATCTGTAGGCATTGAAAAATAAATGAAGCACTGTGATTAGAGATATTTTCACTCAGTATAAGTTCAGTTCTGCACAGTTATGTTATTGAGAATAATACAATATGGCAGGTATGCATAGGTGCCCAGTGTTCTGAAATCACTTCACACAGACTGCTGATGTCTGTGTGAACAAATCTGCATAGCGCTTTCTGAATAGTTTGCCACCCCTGGCTTTGTGGAGGCTTTCATTGTGATGTGGTTTCCTGTTGTGTAATTAGGTGCCTCACTGTTGTTAGAATCATTGACTGTCATTTTTCTGGGCAGGGCAGCTCAGGTCAAGTTAGGAATAAGATTGCTGTCAAAGCAAGTTGAATTTGTTTGCTTAACTGTTGGCTCATGCTGTAGCACTTGTGCACAGATTGTAAGCCTGTGGATCAGTGGATTTGGTGGGATACCTGTGAAGAAGCAGCTAAGTAGAGAGAATTAATGGGATAAAAGTAGTAACTAAAGTTTGTTACTTAAATAAAAGTAGCAATACCACAATATAAAAATACTCTGTTCAAGTAATAGTCCTGCATTCAGAACATTAATTAAAAGTACTCATTATGTAGAACGGCCCATTTCACATGTATAAATAAATTTTAATCGCTGATGTATTATTGTGTACATCTCGTTTTATGTTGCAGCTGGTAAAGGGGGAGCTAGTTTTAACTACCTTATATGTTTATAATTTGAAGTACTTTACATACTGCTGGGTCGCCTGTGAATTTCCCACCAGAGACCAATAAAGTGATTATATGATTATAGTGTAATTTTTTTGTCCTAATCTGGTTCTAAAAGTAACTAAAGGTATAAAAGTAATGTAGAGTAAAAAGTACTGTATTTACCACTAAAATGTGTTGAAGTCAAAGTATGAAGTAGCACAAAATGGAAATACTCAAGTAAAGTACAAATACCTCAAAATTGTGCTTAAGTCATTGTACTTAGTTAGTTTCTACCGCTGAATAAAAGTATATTAAAAACATGTAAAAGAAACAGTCTTACAGTTCTTTTTTGCACTGGTTTAACTACTAACTGGTGTGTGTGGTTGGACCAGGGTTATTAAAAACCGTTTTTCTGTGTTGCTGTTTCTGCTTTTTCAAGCAGTAGAGTCGTTGGTCACACGTACAAAACATTATTTCATTTCATTACAGACACTGAGTTTTGTCAGCTACCGGTTCTGACCTTTTTAGAGTCATTACATTTGCACAGGAAACTCTGGCACTACTAAGTATTGATTGGTTTGAAATGTCACGCACACTGTAGTGAGATTAATCCAAAGTGAGGTGCCAGAGCTGTTGGCCAAAGAGGAAAGTGAGAATACTATAGCAGCATCAAGGTGGTAGCATATAAAAATGAACTTTAAAACATTGGATCATTTGGGCTCATTTCTGCATTTAAGTAAAATCGTAAATCACTCCTTCATTCAGCGTGGACAACAAGTTTACATAGCATGTGTACTGGCTGGGATGTTTGTAAGGAAAACCCCAGGGCAGCTTATTAGCATGGCTGGGGTTAATCTTCTACTGCACAGTCAAAACCTGTAGTGGTGATTTAATGCTAAATATAGTTGAGCTGAGTCTGTTAGAAATTGTCAGGATGACTGGAAAGGAAATGTGTTGACTTGCCAGATAATGGGTGTGTCCGAAATCGTCTACTACATAGTAGGCTAAAATGTGTATGTCTAAATTTATTAGACAGCTGAGTAACTAGTCACATTATAGCTATGCATGTAAGTTGTGCATACTAGACGGTGGAGTGGCTGCAGTGCTTACTGTATTTTCACTAGAGTAGTAGGTATTTGACAGTAGTGGGTGATTTTGGATGCATCCAATGTATTATTGCAATGCAAATACGTTGTTGGGTCAGATGACAACCCGTGCTATTGTACCATAAGTGAGGCAAAATCTGCATTCAGAAAACATTTGTTTGTCCTGTTCACCTGTCAGGTTGCACAGTAGTGATACTATATGCATCATGTCACGGGTCTGTGTGTGTGTTTCTGAGGCGTGTGATGGCCCAGTCGTTGCTAGGCTGAGCAGGCTGCTTTTACCTGCAGCTGAAGTCTGGTTTGGCCAAGCCTTTGACTGGCATTCACTTTTACTGGTTTTACAGTTTTATAGTGGCAAGAATGGAAACACAATATTAAGACTTTATTATTAACTTTAATAGTTTCAGTACAATTATGAGTTTGAGCTTCATGACCTGATCCTTGGTTTAATGTACTGTATGGCATGTTCCTAAATGCATAATATTCCAAACATAATACTTAGTCTATGTTAATGTTTTAATGGGGCTGATCTTTACAATGGTCTTGCTGAACAGATGTGAAAAGTAACAAAGAACCTTTACTCATTTTAAAATTTTGAGGCTCTGATCCTCCTGTAAAAATGTATAATCATCTTTTATTTGAATACACCTCAAAGGGAAATGCAGTAGTTTTGACTGAACTAAATTTATTAGACAGCTGAGTAACTAGTCACACTGTAGCTATAGGTGGAGGTTAAGCTCATACATTTCTGCACCTTTGCTGATGTGTTTTGTCGCCTTAGTTCTGCATCAGCTACATTTTAAATGCACGAATTTGATATTTAATAGAGTATTTTCACACTCAACCGTTGCTGCTTCTGCCCAAGTCAAGGCATCAGTTGACATTTGAATTCAGTAAAGGCTGCACTCCAGTGATGACATGTAAATCCATGGAAACACAACACAAAAATAACTAATATAGTCCTTGTTAATAATGTGTTACTTTGGTGTCTGTTCACCTTGATCAAGCTGGCTGCAGAATTCCTCTTTCCACAGCATAGTAAGTCAGAACATTGCAGTGTTGAAAAATGTCCAGTTAAAATGTTTTTTACTCTAATGTTCAGTTTATATAAAGAAATGAAATAATTGTTGTTTGTCCCACTTGATTCAGAGATGTGATTTGTATTATATGGAAGTGCTTTTCAACATGAAAAGAGGGAGCTTGGATATATTGAACAGCTCATTCTGTATTTGATTTAACTGATTACAGAATAAGTCACATTATAGATGAGAAATGATCAATTTAAAGTCTAGTTTCCCACTTGGTTTGGCGAAACTGGTTTGGATGGCTGCTGTCTGCTGTGTACTCTTTGGGTAGTTATGAAATGTTGCTCCCGCCTGCGTCTGGATTGTCTGTTCTGTGGATACTGACAGCAGTTCATTGCATGTGGCTTTGTAGACTACAAACCTTATTAAAGTCTGAGCCTGAGACAGATGGCTCAAAGAAAAGACTGCTACCAGCACTTAACATGCAATGAGCGCAGGAGAGTGTTGAAGGTGATATGAACAGTGACAAGTAGCAGATGCAGGTCTCTCTACATTCGTATGTTTATTTCTGATGAATATAATTGTGTTATTGTTTGTGCATACAACTGGTTTATAGTGTTATAAAACTTTTTCTTAAATGTTTAGCCTTAGTAGTGGTTATAAATCGGTAGGGTTGTCACCAAATTTAGGTAATTGCTTCCAGTTTCAAGTTGCATAATGACTATGAAACATATAATCCCAAGCCAAATTAAAGGGGTTGATTTTCAGGACCTTGGGCAGACTGTTTCCCTGACTCAGAGGATAAGACTCCAAAAGCTGCCTCAACAAATAATGTGCATTTGTCAGTTTCCTAATTCCTGCGTGGAAAGAATTTCTTGGCCACTTTGGCAGTGAAGTGAAGGTCCAGAATTTGTATGAATAGTGATTGAGAGATGTGAATTTTATGACTTGCCTCCAGGAGTGTAGCGGAAAGAGGTTATGCATTATTGATCTATTTGTGGAGCATTAAATTTTGCTTCCAGTTTCAAATGCAGAGATTGATATTCTGCTCATAGTCTCAAGGGTCCATGTTTGGGGGATAAATAAATACTTGCTCTGGAAGGATTTGAGTTATTTGGGTTTATGGACATTTACAGGAGCCAAATTTAAATTTGACACCAGACCAGACCCGCAAATGCCTTTTATGTTACTTATACAGGTGAGGTTTACAACCAATTTCAAGCAACAGAAAATACCACTTCCTGAGCATGTGTGGTGGCAGCGTGTCTCTTAGTGGTCAGCGCACACACTTTTTCTTAATATTGATTCACTGGCCTGTGCCAAGTCAGTTCTGTGGTTGTACAGAGTGGAAATGGAGTGGTTGTAAAAGGAAAGAAGTTTCATAAGGCGAGCAGCTTGATAGAGCTGCCTCATAGGTCTGAAAACCATTAAGACTTTTCTTTATTGGTATTGGAAACAAGGGTCATTCTGTACCATGCACAGAACAAGAACACAGTCACTGCAGCAAAACCTGGTTCTGGAAAAATAGTTTTTAACATGAACGGCAAAGACATATTGGGACTGTAACAATATGTATAGTGTTTGTTTCAGATGAATCCCATTGAGGTCTTAAGTGGAGACAGGCAGGATTCACCGATAACACATTTGTTTGGGTTTCGTTCACTTCCCTGCACTGAGACATCATTAGTTTACTGCATCTGCTCTTTCGGCTTGTGCACAGGGGACTGAGGGGTTTCCCTGCTCGCGCTGGCTCACTCCAACAGATTATTTACTCGCAAACCTTCCTTATTCCCTACTGGCTGCATATTATCTCTCCAGCGTTATCCACATGTGAACTGAACAGTCCAACAGACAAGCCCACTACACACTACTTCTAAAACTGTTGCCATCAGAGATGAAAATCATGCATCTACAGTAACTGATGGACTCACAATTGCTATTTGGCTGTGATGTATAGTGATTTTTAAGAACAAAAGACATCCTCCATGTGTCAAACGTTTTTAAAATCTGTTTTATGAAAGTCAACGTGGTAATTTTGCATTTGAAAACGGGTGCGAGCAGCCTGTATGCTATGAAAAAAAGTGTGTGCACCATCACGCACTGGCTTAATTCAGTTGTCTGTGCAGTTCAGAGACTGAAATAGTGTGTAATGGAGCAACTAATACAGTAATAGTGTGTGACCAGTTCCTAGCTTTAGGGCAGTTTGAGGATTTATTTTATGTGTCCCATTTAAATGGCATACAATCCGATGTCTGAAGTTGTCATCTTTAGCACAGACGAGGGCTGCAATCAACAATTATTTGTCAGTTTTGTTTGATTTACTACATCTAATGTGAAAACATAAATCACAAAGCAACAAAACTTCACGTTTAAGAAGCCAGAATCAGTGTTTGTCCTTTTTGTTTGAACGATTATCTACATTATTGCAGAATGTCTGACCATTGTCTGATTTCTTATTTAAATTTTAGAGTAGATTATGATACCATTATAATATAATAGCATTATAAATAGTATTATGATGGTATAATATGCCAAATATATGGTGAAAGCTTAATTCAGTATTTAATTCCTAATGAATCAAAATCAATTTTATGAAATTATTAAAGTGCCCGTCGCAAATGTCTTCAAATGTCTTGTTCTGTCCAACCAACAGACCAAATCCCAAAAGATATCAAATTTACTGTCACAAATAAAATAAAAGCAATGATAATCTTTGGCATTTTTGCTTAAAAGAATAATTGATGATTGCAGTGGGTGTTCGTTGATAAACACTTAGTATTTATAAATGATGAAAATGTCATCAGTTGTTTCTCTAATGTGACTAACCGCACCTCACACAGCCTCCAGTAGACAAAGCTAATGTGCACCAGGATAGGTTTGTCTCAGAACATCATTGAATGTACCTCCCACTGTGAATCCAACCAATTCTCTCTTGTCTTGCTGTTTTTTGTCAGACACCTGACTGAGAATTACATACTCTAGCTCCTTGTTTTAAATCAGCCAAAGTTCACAGGCCTCTTCTGATTCCCTGGGTATTGGTGTATATCTGGGCAGTCATTATTGCCCTCAGCTGTCAGTGCATTAGTGCTACATAACAGTCTCTTAACATCTGCCTGCTCAGATTATCATTAGCTTCTCCGACTCCAGCAGTATCTTTGACATGCCACCAGATCATTAGGAAGTAATAGCGAGTGTGAAGAGGACTAATGGCCTCCACAAGGGGTGTGTATGTGTGCCTTGCCCAGTCCTCTGTCTTTCTGCCCCTCTAGGTAGACTGAAAATCTGGGGCAAGGTGAGAGAAGAACAAATGAGTCTTTTTGCCCTCCTCTCCCTCCCTCTGTACGGCTGTCACACTTTCTCCAGCTCTCCCCCCTCCTTTGCCCCCTTGCTTCCCCTTAAATACCCCCATCTCTTTTCTTCTGGCTATTGCGGCTCCATTTTGCATCAGCTGCAGCCAAGCAGGCAGCCATTGCACAAGCGGAGAGAAATATTGCCTTCTCTTAAAAGCCTTTTTTAATGATATATTTATCCTTTATTCACAGAGGTGCTTCTCAGGAGACTGAGAAAAACTGTTTTTCAGTAGAGAGCTTATCAGTTTGTGCAGTTCACAGCACCCTTCCCGTCCTTTTTGTGAAGACATAGCTTTGTGTACTGTGGAGAATGAGTGTACAGTAGTTTATGGCAGTAACAGCCGTTTGTGTGTGCAGGAAAAAGACCCTACTATTTGTCTGACACTGTTGCCTTTTTCACACTGAAATTGTGACCTACTGCCAGTGTTTTGACCCTCCTTCAATGTGGGGAAAAAAAAGTGTGAATGTTTAAATGTCATTCATAAAATGCGCTATTGAAAAAATTTTCCACATCCTGGCTTCTGGTTATATTTGCGTTGTATGTCTGTTCACTAATCTCTGAGTTACTAAAGAACTGTTCCTGATGTAACCCCTTCAAGAAATACATACACAAACTTTCCAGATTCACGTGTGTGTGTGTGTGTGTGTGTGTGTGGGTGAGTTACATAACGGACAGAATCAGTCTGTGCTGTCATCCACTTACAGTAAATTAGCAGCTATTTTGATATTGCTCAGCACTGTGACAACATTTTTCACAATTTTTACAAACCAATCAGTGCCATGAATGCATTGACTACAGTTATTACTCATGACATTTGCACACACATCAAGAACCACGCTAATCAGTTTTGCGTGAGGTGAGCCAACAAAGCTACATTCACACTTATCTCTCCCCCCCATTGTTGTTTTGGTTTGTAGACTACAAGCGTAAAATTTACGTCACAGCTGATGCAGAGCGACGACGTGTCTCGCCTCTGTTGCTGAGCGCTGGCCTGCTGTCTGAATTCACAGGCTGGCTTGTGGTTATACCGCCCTTAGCTTGATCTGTATGAACAGCACAAGGGCGGGACGTTGGCAATCCTTTGGACCGGCAGTAGCACGGGATCTCAGTGTAAAAATGACTGTCTACACAGAAGGCATAGTACGTGAAGCACATTAGCAAAACAGCAGCAACTTTAAGCACCTGCTCACCACCAAATGGCCCAGAGGTACAGGTAACACATAGGGGATGAACACAGTGGAGAACACAGAGGCTACGTAGCCACAATACTGTATTTCCTTCGGGAGCTGGTGAAGACCAGCATGGCTAAAAGGAGAGTAAAAACGTGTTGTAAATAAGTGTTGCTTATACCTGGTTGTTATAGACTTGCATTTCTAGCTTTGTTCAACCAACAGGCCAAAACCCAGAGAGAGTCCATTTCTCAACTTTGAGAAGTTGGAAACAGTGTATTTATGGAATATTTACTTGAAAATTAGTTGGAACAATCAAGTATCAAGCCCTTTGTGTAACTGTGAGCCAGCATGCACAATACAAGGAATTCAATATTATTAAATGTATGTGATATGTTGAACTGTCCTAAGTGAAAGGGCCTAATGAAACATTTTAAGGTGTGCATCTCTATGCGTTTCTATTTAAACATGTACACCTGCACTTCAAGACCACACATTGACAATGTCTGGCTTCCGACATGTGGCCATAACCTAGTTCAGCGTTGTGTTACTGTGTTTGCCTATGATAACAAGAGAGTAGAATCCATTTGGTGCAGCGGGATGATTTCAGTAGCAATAGATAATGTCTTAAATGTGGACCCTCTCCAATCTATCGAGGTGCCCTGGAGCTAAACACTGTCGTAATGTAGCTGTGTTCACTGGGATCAGTAAAGTCCACAGAGTGTAATTTAAAAGCCATGTCAATGATTTAAACCATGGCCATATTTATTACTGTGCCCGCCTTGTGTCAGTTTTAACTGCACATTTTCAATTTGTGCAGAAATGAAGGACATTTATGCATTATTTTTTTTCATGCTCTTACTAGGTATGCCTTGACAAAATGTCACAAAATGTGACTATATAGAACCTTGGTGAGAAAGTACACAAGGCATCGAGTGGTTTGGATTGAAAAGTGCAGACAGATTCATGTTACTGCTGGTAAGTGATGTATGCCTTTGGTCTGCTAAGTCATAGACACCCAAACTTCCTGTTTCTTGTTGGTTATTGGTGCAGCATGTATGGATCATGCCGATTACCGTCTGCTGCTATCTTCTGTTCCTCTTCCCTTTTTTACAGGCAGATAAGTTATGTATGTATGATAAGTTATGTTCCAATAAATCTCTGCCTGTTTGGTCTTAGATCTGTCTTGATGTTTCTTCCCTGACCACCTCTTTCTCTTGGACTGAAATGCGTTTCCCATTTCCAATCATAGTTCACACATTGACATAGGAACAGTGGGCACTGCTGTGCATGTGCTTGTTTTAAAAAAAAAAAAAAAATTTTCACGTATGTTCTGAGGTTGTCTCTTTTTACTCTTCTCCTCACTCGCAAAGAAGAATTTCTGTATTTGCTACCTGTTTGACTCCAGGTAAAATGAGACTGAACGTTTGTTATGGATGAGACTTGTGGTACTTCTGGGTGAACACCAGCAGCCGATCTCTTTTCCACCAATCTCATCAAGACTCTAACAGATGCATCTGGCTTTGACTTGAGCCAACTTTAAACCTGACTTTAACCACTTCTGTCTGTAATTGAAAGGCTTTTTGCATGGTTATATTTAAATGAAGGCTCTAGTCTTGTATTAAAAGCCATGATCAGTATAAGCAGTTCATTACCACATCTAGGTTTTAGGCTTTGTCAGTTGATTTCTTTATAGCATAGTCTAGTTTCATTCTGTGGTTTCAGAAAGGTCAGTCCTGTCTTCAGCTAATAGAGCTTGTGTTAAGGTACCGTGTACGTTCATCAAACAGACTTGAACTCAGCTCTCTCATTTTCTTTTTACATTGTACTATGAATGAAATAATTCCTGCAAGGCAGACATGAACCCAATTAACAAATGTTGAATTATGTCACATCAAGCTTTTCAGATTTCTCAGATCCATATGGGCTTTAATTGCAGCATTATCTGCCACAGTAGCTGGTGCATGCCAACGTACTGCCTGCTGTTTTTGAATGAGTGAATAGCAGTATCTCAGAAGTGAACACTGACCTTTTATGTAATAAAAAAACAGTTGGTGAGAATGTGCTGCATTTGTTGAATTAATCTTCTCCCTCTATGTGTGTCAGGTTTTCCTTTGAGTGTTAAAGCTGATAGATGCTCACCTTTCCCCTCTGATGTATTTTGTAGGTTTGAGCTGCGAAACACGCCGTCTGTTGCAATCAGATACCAGCATGTAGGATTAACACTACCCTATCTGATCGCCCGTGACTAAAACACAGCTAACTCAGTTCTGACAAATCAGTGTTTCCTGAGATTTTTATATAAACTGTGTCATTTATCAGCTGTGTCCACACTTTACTTAAGAAATTGAATTCCCTTAAAATAACATATTGTACAACGTACAGTCAGAGAGGTCAAAGTACACTCTCTGAGCTGCCGTGCACTCGGTAGACTGTCTGTTTGACCTGCCATCTTGAGGACTAACCCTCTCATTTTCAAGTCACAGGATGACACCTCAGGCCAGCAGGGCCATTGAGATTCAGGTTAATTGAATCCATCTAGATCCATCTGGGCTTACTGTATATCCACAGTGATCTGGCAAAAACGCAGCTCCCTGCTGTGTTTTAACACGGGGGGCTGCGTTGGTCAGGGGGTGAGGGGTTGCAGGAGGGTGTTGAAGGCGTGTGTGACAATAAATGAATGGAGAAGGCCACGTGTTTTCACACCATTAAAACAAAGTATGAACACAACCTTAGTCTGCTTCACTCAAGTGCCCAGCGTTAACCCCTGACTCTGCTGCAGTGCTCTTCAGGGGTAAAGAAGAGAGAAGCTTCTTTCTGCCTCTCCCTCCTCGACAATCCTAAAGTGTGGTGGCAAAAAGAACATTCGACAGACCACAGTCTGCCCACGGAGTCAAATTCTCAACAAGCCAAAAGCCTCAAAATAAACCTATTTTGAGAAAATAATGAAAGTGGTAAATGGCCATTGTGAAGAGAATAACTTTGGCACAAGTATGGGGTGTGTTACTACGGAAACCAACCATGTAAAGAAAGACGAGTGCTTCGTAGGGGTTAACATTTGTGCTCACACAACAATCGATCAGTTTTTAATAAATGACAGGCCACTTTTGAATGTAGACGTCTTAAAGTTAATTCACTTCAGCTGGAGCTTGATGTAATATCAGTTCAGTAAGTCAGTGGCTACTACAGTTTACAGAGACTGGAGAAACAGAGCTTGTGCCTATGGCAGTAATATAAAGACAGAGGAATAGCTCTGCAGTTTCTGTCTCAGTTGGACTCGACCCAGTGCTGTCTTATTTTAATTTGGCACTTTCCATTGTTATGCCAAAAAAATGCATGCACACCTTAAAGTCTCAGTGAACTTCGGCTCAAGACCAGTAACTTAAATTATGAACTTGTGGATATTTTTTCCATAAGTGGCTTTAACCTTTTCCTTAACTGGGCTTGTATATAGAGTGTGCCTATGTAGCCTAGTGATGTGAGGTTAACCATGTCCTTTCTTTTTTGCCTGTTTGTTTGAAAAGCTGAGGTGACACTGAGGGAATACACAGTCGTGTTGTTTCCTGTGTTTGCGCTATTTATTTAAGGAGCCTTCTATGAGTGATTTAGCTGATATTTAGCGCATTGGAGCTAATGATGGATGGTCTTGTGGTAAAATGCACAGAGGCAAAGCTGCCAAGGAAATGCCTTGAGACTAAATAATTCCAGATGGGTCAAGCAGAAGCTACAGACGATCATTTTCATCTAATTATTAGCTGGGGTCTCTCCTAGAGACTATCACTCTGCTTCTCTGTAACTTAGTTACATCTTATTTGCGTTTTAGGAAAAAAAATTTGTTCAATCCAGTAAAAATAATTTTCATTAGTCTGAATAAGCAGAGAATTTATCTGAAAAGCATACATACCTAAGCAGAGAAATTACACTCGAAGTGCATCTTCTGCTGAAATCTCAGGTTTATTTCTGCTTCATAAAATCATAGGCTTGTTTGTTTTGTTTGTTCATTTTCTTACACATAGAAGGAAATTGTTGACAGTCCTCTTGTTTATTGTGGGTTATTTGCACACTTTGATGTTCTGCTTTGTCCCAGTAACCTTCCTGAGGCAACACAAGCATTGTAAAAACAGGCTGTGGTACATTCATTAACATGACAATAAATCCATTAACTTGCACACAGAAAATCTCTGGTTGACAAAGCAAACTGCAAGCCACCTTTTCTATTTGGCCGTGACACAGCA
Source organism: Monopterus albus (assembly GCF_001952655.1). Classification (NCBI taxonomy): domain Eukaryota; kingdom Metazoa; phylum Chordata; class Actinopteri; order Synbranchiformes; family Synbranchidae; genus Monopterus; species Monopterus albus. The sequence continues at coordinate 745,684 of NW_018128056.1, read as the reverse complement.
GCAGAGTGAAACATGAATCATATTAATAGCACTTAGTGACTTTTCAGTATTTTGGCTTCATTAATGTCCGTCAAGTTGTCTTGAGGTGTTTCTAGTTGAAAATGTACAAGTCATTTCCAGTGGTAGTGGGAAATAAATTTTACAAGAATTAGATTTTTGCTGGGTTATTTCCCAGTTTTCTTTTTTCCAAGTCATCTTTCTTGGTTTGTCTGTATTTCACCCTCTGTTTTGTGTTATCATAATCCCCCTGACACGTGGCTCCAGCTCTTCTCAGCACTGACTGATGTTTATTAGTGGTGAATTCAGTCTGGTCTTTCTCCTGTCTCGACTCCTGCGCTGTTGTCGCCCACAGCGTTGGAAATGGGCTTACCACACTCAAGTCTCTGGAGATAATGGCCAATTATAGCAGATGCAGTACAGGTTATAGTTGTCAAAAGAATTGGCCAGCAGGGACCATGGCAGCAGCAGCAAGGTGTATGGGGGGGGGTTGAATGCAGTCATTAACCTGTTAACACCTGCAGCATCATTTCTCTGGCGCTTTAAAATCTTTAAACAGTTTGAGGTAACAGTAAGTACAACTCGGTGTTACAGAAGTAGCTCAGGTATAGTCGGGCCTGCATACCTGCTGTTTACTATTCACTGTTCTACTACTGTCTGTTTTCATTGTTGACATGTTTCATAAGTATGTCATCTCTGACATGTTGAAATACTCAAAGTAGTAAAAGTGCTGTGCCCCCATGGCTACTGGCGCCCACCTTTTGCTGAAGTGTCACCATGATGAGTGATCCTGAATCATTACCAGCTGTGGCGGCATTGTAGTGTGACAGACCCTGCACTCTGTCATCTCCCTGTGAAGGAGGGGGGCAAAAGGAAAGCTTTGTTGGGGGGGGGGGGGTTTTATTGTTGTTGCTCTGCTGTTGGTGCAAGTGTATTTTTGCTAATTCCCCATTATGAAATTGCTGTTGTTTTTATTTTTGCTGTGAGGCAGGAGCAGCTTTTTTAAATGTCATCGTTATGAGAAGTGACAAGAGTTCTACGCTATATTCAGCCCTATTTCTTTCACAGTTGAGCGGTGTGAACTGACCGTGAAAGAGATTAGCTTTGGTGAGAGGTGCTGATTTATGCTTTTCTGTCGAGGTGTTTTCTTCGTCTCCCCACAAAGGCCGCTGGCATTGAAATTGATGTATTACATTGAATAGGACTCTTATAGTGTCTCTACCTGGAAGCATCATACATTTTCATGTTGTGTCAGGCATTTGTTATACCCTGTGTTTTGTAAATTTGTATAGCTACTGAAAAGGACTCTATATCCAATGTAATGGCATATCTGTCACTAGGGAGGCTAAGGTTTACCCTGGAAGTGGCTTTGTAAGAAGTAAATACTTACAGAAAGAAAGGTTACTGTTACTGGGTTTTGTTTTTTCCTTCAACGTGCTCCTTGTTTTCACTATTAAACATTTCTGGGGTACATTTGATGGAGCTTATGAGTCTATACATGTAGGTGCCAAAACATGCTGATGTGGCAGTGCACAGCTGTGAATTGGACGGTGCAAAAACACTGCACGGTGGTTTATATTAGAGCGGTCATGTGAAGGCACGGTGTGCCATGGTGGCCTTGAAAAATGACGATCACATTGCATTCATTCAATAGTTGGGCCGGGGGGGCGGGGGTCATGTCATCCACAGCAAACCCAGCGTGGTCTTGTCCAGGCACACACACACAAGCACGTTCTTGATGGGCTACTTTTTAACATAAACCCAGTTTTTCTGTTTACACCAAGTTCATCATACTAAAATATAAAACATTTGCCACTGTGATAACTTCCCAGAGTTGTTTGCTCCTGTCTGTGTCTATTACAAACTACTCTGCTGTATTTTGGCATTCACTAAGCTTCAAACACAAAGTCTGTTCGTCCAGCAGGACTTCCCGGATAGAGTTTCATTGTCTCATTGATTCATGAAGCAACACACCCACACCGACGTGGCCTCTTGTGTTGTTTTAACACAAGACCAATCTCTGTGTGAATGCAATCTGAATGTGACTTCCACTTTTCTATTTTCTGAGCTGAATGTTTTGAGAGAAAGCAGCATTAGTGTGGTGTGCACTGTGATCTGAGAAGGCAGCGGTTAGGGACTGCTTAATATATTCATGCTTTTATTTTACACTTTAACCCATAAATCTCCTTCATGGGTGAGGGTACACTATCTTTCTGAGGTTGGGATTTGTTGTAAAACTTTCACAGTATCATGAATTTGAATGAATGGGAGTGAAGGATGTCCATGAGGAAGGAATTGCTAAACTCATGTTGGTACTTTTGTAATCAATATAAATATGTTGGGCAGAGAACTGATCTGAGAACAACTTTCACCAGCACTGGGGGGGGGTTCTTGTTAGTCTGTAGCCAGATTTCACAGAGCCTTGATTGGATCTATATCTGGTCCTGTTCTGTTCTGCGCCAACACCCCATCCACCCCCCAAACCCCAGGTCCCCCCCCCATCTTCATTCAGCCAATCAAATATGCCTTCACCACTGGGCTTATGACCCACACCAGTTGCTATAGCAACGTGGGCCTGCCTCCTTGAGAACATCTCATGCATGTTAAGTGGTTCTCAGATATTTGCTTGTCTCTCTGTCTTGCACTCACTCTTAAGTAGACACACAGACAGGATGAAGTGACTCAGCAGTTAACATGAGGTTTTGTTTTACTGCCTCTGAAGCAACACACACAACTACATCATCTAACCTCGTGTGTGTGTGTGTGTGTGTCTAAGCATGAGTGACTAGAGTTAAATGATGAATATCGAGTCACTGAATGTATTTCTTATGACAAAAATGGCCATAAAAAGTGCTGTTCTCTGACAAAACAGTATAAGGGTCTTTGTGCCTCAGCATTGTGAAAGCTGTGGCATCAGTCATTAGGTTTTTGGGTTGTCTGTCCTTCTGTTCGTCATGTTCTCATGAGCACGATATCTCAGGAACGCCTTGAGAGAATTTCTTCAGATGTGGGACAAACATCCACATAGACTTGAGGATGAACTCATTACATTTTAGTGATCAGTGGTGAAAGTCACTGTGACCTTGTTGCATAAAGGTTTAATGTTCTAACTCGGCTTCAGTTCATTAACTTTAGTTATTTGAGGATCTGTGGGTTATCCCAGGTAAAGGTTCTGAACCAGCTCTACTAATCCTTTATCCACACACCACCTGCAGCGTAAGGCTGAATGTTTTGAAATGCATGAAGTAGAGACACTGCCCGCTTAACAGCTGCACAGCCGTCTGCATTCCTGTTACACATTTAAACTCCTCTACCAGCAGGGTGTGTATTTGTGTTTGTAAGTGAATGTGTGAACAGCTGTTTAAGGACAACATTTTGCTTAGTAGAAGAAAAGACATTAGTTCTGTCTTGTGTTGTTTAATGTAAATAGTCATCTCCCACTTCTCTGTACTCTTTAATGCTGTGTTTCAAGGCATTTGGGACTGATATGTGTTGCATCAGCTGTGCTGCAAAATCACAGTTCAAGACACCAGAAAGACTGGGCAAGCACAAGGGCATTATTTGTATAATTAATTGTTCTATTTTGGCCATAACGATTTATTTTAAAACTGGCATTTATTTAATAGGATTGTTTGTTTTCATTCATGGCATTCAAGTACATGGAACTGCACTGAGAAAACGGGCAAGAGAAATGCAAAGTAAATACATTTGGCAGCTTCTGTCCTCCAAAATTGAGAAATAGTTCAGGGAACTTGCTACAAATTATTCATAGCCTTCTGTTGAAGCTGTTACATCTTGTGTGTGTGTGTGTGTGTGTGTGTGTGTGTTAGAAAGTCGGTGCCAGTATGTCGACAAAATGAAGAAAGCTGAGAGGAAAGCCAATGAACATGAGGATTATTTAGTTGTTGGTCGATAATATGTCAGGCAGGCTCACACACACACACACACACTTAGACGCAGGCACACACCCTTCTCTTGTTCCGTTCTGTACAGCTAAGGATTGACAAGAGAACTGATCCAGATAAGGCTGCTTTCTGTCCCTTTGGAGAGAGAATATCAGATGATTAAAAGAACACGGGTCCATGTTGTGGTAAAAACAAGATATTTATAACAGTGTGTGAAATACAGAGTATTGATTTTAACATCTCTAGCAGTGGAGATAGCAGGTGGGGCAGTGGTGAGATCACATAAGAACCATACTTCATCATCTCTTGTGCTCTGTCAGTCGTCTGACTTGACTTCAATCCACTTACTTTGCTGCAGTTTGTCATTGCCTATTATCAGTGAGTTATAAATGAGTGCTGATTACCAGACTGAATTGCATGTGATTGGAGGAACAGTGTCATTTCACGGTGCATATAGTGTCTAGCATCAACCACTTGATTATTTTCAGTTGCAGCTGACTCTGATGTGAAGTGTTTTAGTGCGAATTAAAACCACTTGGCATGATGAGATAAATCATTAACACTAATGTTTCCTCTTGGCTGTTTTCAACAGGATTTCTAGTCAGAACCTTGGGCATTTTATGGATGTCCCTGTCTTTGCATTGTTTACCTTTACTGGCTTTTTGTTTGTTTAGATCTCTCCTCTTTACACTGCATCTGTGACCCTGAAATAGACTTTGTACAAAAGTACAAAACAGCCAGGATGCGGCTGTATGTACTGCATACTGTACACCGTGAGTGCAGAAAACCCAGCAACTCTTATTGTTTATAGCAGGGATGAGATTTAGTGTGCTCGTGTGCAGTCATCTAAATGAATGGTCGGAAGTTAAATGAAAGCAGTTGTCTTTATTCATCTGTTTAAATTGGTGTCGGTGAGACTTGCAAGCACCCTGTGATTGATGTCCTTGAATTCAAGGAGTTCGTATACCATTCGTTCTAGTAATTTATGTCCAGTCTTCCCATTTCTTTGTCATGTCTCATGTCAGCATCTAAATTACATTTTGCACATTAGAAGTTTGCTATAAAATGTTTGGGCTGCTTTAGCCTGTTTTATTTTTTACAGGGTTTGCTTTGTGAGATTAGGTCAGTCATTTTTTTGTGTTACATTCCCACTTGCATTCAAGATACAGAAAAACATATTCAGGTTACATCAAACTATTTTAAAAAGCAGGTCAATCTGTCATATTTATTGTTGCATTTTGCAAATTGAACAAGTTTCTCCATTCTGTTCCATGAGCCGTGAGGATAATTGCTCTCACCACAGATATGTGCAACCATGTCAGATGAATGAGGTTGTTGGTTCTGTGTTTGTGCAGCTGCAACATCTAATTATGTAAATGCAAGCAGGTCATATCCCAGCCATTTAGGACCCCCTTTAGCCTCTGTGGGGTCTGCTTTTTGAGTATTATTATCAACCAACTATACACCACAGACCTAAAAAATAAAGCCAGTGCTTTTAATGACTAATCCTGTGTTCCCTTTTTTTTTTTTTTTTCTTGCCATGTTTTCAGATGACAGGCTGACTGTGTGGGAACAGTGAGCCACACAGATGACTGTGTGAGTGTGTAGTTAAGCTGGTGAAACGGAGGGCTCCCCTGCCCTCTGCTATTCCTCAGTACAAACACTGTGTGGAAGACAGCATTTAAATACACACTCTCTTAGCCTGCCCCCTACTGTTGCCCAGACCTAGTTTCAAACACACATGTATACACTCACACACACACTGTGGAAAATACAGCCCCAAAAGACTTAGTAGGTGATCAGAACTGGACTGGAACTGAGCTGCGAGTTAAATGAGTGTTGGATGATTTTTTTATGCCCATCTTCCTCATTTAAAATCCAAATAAGCTGTTTGGAGATCGAGGTGGGCAGAGGACTTTGTGGATCATACTGCCTCTGGTGGTTAAGTGCAGCATTGCTCCATTTCTGTTCTTTGCTCTCATTAGCATATGGACAGGTCACTAGCTAATGTTATAATTAACATTGCTGTCAATGAGAATTTACCTACATTGTCAGCTCTGGCTGCAAAGCATTTTGGGATTGTTTCATTCATTTATGACACCTTGATTTTTTTCACAACTCTAGGCATATTTGCTAAAACTTATATTTTTTATCAGCTTTGGTCAAACAGACACTTTTTTTAAACGATGGGAAACACCTTGACTAAGTCATAACATGTCTCCAATTACAAAGTTTAAAAGGTCATACTTTAAAGTTTTTGAGCTGATCTTACTCTTTATCTGCAGTGAACATACAAAATCAAACTGTGTTAAAAGTCTTATCATGGCACTGAAACAGTTTGTCAACAACAAATCTCCCTGTGTCCCCCAGTATTTTGGTGTTGTAGTTCCCAAAGTGACCAGTTGGTGTCCTCCTCTCCCCATTTCCACCTCCATAGCCTGATCCACCAGAGGGAAAGATTGTACTGTTTCTCTCTGCTTTCGATTACATTTTACAGTTATGGCACTTTGGACACTGAGCCGTCAAATATCACACAGTGTTACATGTATAATAGTGTTGAAACAGTGCAGATCAGTTAGTTTTTCTGGTTTAATCATTACTTTTAAATGGCCACTTCTTTATTTCATTAATAACTTGACCTCTCACCATTAATGTTGTAATGAGGTTTCTGTTTATGTGCATAACTGGTGCACAGACTGTAAACATAGCTGCATCAGAGTGTTGTACTCTTATTAATGGTTGTTACTGACTCACTTGTTTTGAAATGCATGTTTTTGTCTTGTTCTCTGTTGTTTTCCACCAGGAGCTGAAGAGAGTTAAGTGCGAACACGTTGAATTCAGTTCGCCTTCCAGACCATCCTTCCCAGCCTAGCTGCCTTGTTCTTTTGTCTTTGGACCTAAATCACACTTGGACCTGAAGAAGTACATCAACACAGCTACTCACCCCACCGCCTCCCCAGCCGACCAGGATGATCACCTCAGAGCTCCCTGTCCTGCAGTGAGTGAAATGTTTTCTTTTTGGGCAAATAACCTACATAAATTATGATTTTTCATTGGTTAATCTATCTGTCCAGTATTGACCCTCATCTGAGTATTTAATTTGCTCTATAGATTAATAAAAGCTTTAAATGCATATGAGTCATGTGTTTTGCCCTTTCAGGGACTCGTCGAATGAATCTGGGGCAACAGACGCAGTGAGCTTAACTATGAGCATGAGTGAGATGGAGGATCCAGAGGCAAAAGGGAAGAAGAAGAGAGGAAGGCCCGGAAAACAACCCCTGGTAAGAGTCTTAAAGGAAATTCATAAGAAAAGGCAGACTAACAGTTTAACTCTTTGTGTGTGACTGTGTTTTTGATATGCATGTGTGCAACTGTGCACATGCAAGTATGTCAAAAGAGGCGAGGAAACTGGCTCTTAGTGCGTTCTTTAATTTTTCCTGTGTAATTGATGTCACCCACAGACAACCAATAAGAAACCTCGCAGGTCTCCAACAGACAAGACCCTGAGCGTGCCCAGAGGACGAGGGAAAGCCAACGGCGTGGCTCAACATAATGGAGATGGTGGAGACCCTGTCACTCTGTTTGAAGTGGTCAAACTGGGCAAGAGTGCCATGCAGGTGGGTGTGCATGATTGTGTTTATCACTGTTAGAAGATAAAGTATATCTCTCAAGATGATGTCTTTTAAAAGTCTGTGTTAGGCTGTGTTTAACAATACTTCTAATTAATCAAACCATTACACTGCACCTGTAGTAGGGTTTATAATGATGAATGATGGGATGTGACACCTCTCACCTGCTGTTTGAAGGCTGTTTTCTTTCCTGTGTAGCAGGTTAGAATTTGTGAAGATTTTCCACCTTGTAAAATTCTCACTGTTGTGATTGTGTGTGTTTCTTTTGGTGTGTGTGTGTGTGAACAGTCTGTGGTTGATGAGTGGATTGAATCATACAAACAAGACAGGGACTTGGCACTGCTGGACCTCATCAATTTTTTTATCCAATGCTCGGGGTGCAAAGGTAAGACAATTTCAGCCAATCAGCAACTCGGTGTAGACACAGTAATCATTTTACAGAAATAACAACTCTGGTTTCATTTTTGTTTTTTAACCAGGTACTGTAAGAATCGAGATGTTCAGGAACATGCAGAATGCGGAGATCATCCGTAAGATGACTGAGGAGTTCGATGAGGTAAACATCTTCCTCTGACAGAGAGAGCAAATAATGTTCAAGTAAAAATAATGTCATGTGTAATGTCCTGTTTGGCGGCATTTATTAACTATGTAAATATATCGCCTTTCTGAAGAAACTGTGTGCACAGTGTGTGTTCTTCTCAGGTTGTGGTAGGAATAATCCTGCATAGGACTGATGAATGCTTCAGAGTTCCTTTTCTTTCATGCCTTATTTTTTCAGACCGCTGAAATCAGTTCATTTTTATGTCTAATGGATCATTTTAAGTTAGAACAGGAACTATAGAAAAGGGGATATTTGACGGTGCAGTGTGACTTCAAACCACACGTTTAAAGATGCACTTTACTCTGACATGTCAGTTTTCTTTTTTCACCTTAACAAACAAATAGCAGTGGTTGAACAGATGAAAGGGTCTCTGGTCTAATCCCAACCAGAAAATCTTAGCAAGCAGCCCAAATGAGAAACAGTGTTCATTTGCAAGAAAGGTTTACTCCAGATCATTTTGATAGAAGAGGATACAATGGCTCTAATCACTGTTTCTGTCAACAGGACAGTGGAGATTATCCTCTGACCATGCCAGGGCCTATGTGGAAGAAGTTCCGCTACAACTTCTGTGAGTTTATCAGCGTTTTGATCCGCCAGTGTCAGTACAGCATCATCTACGATGAGTACATGATGGACACGGTGATCTCCCTCCTCACCGGGCTGTCTGACTCTCAAGTGCGAGCCTTCAGACACACCTCCACATTAGCAGGTAATGGAACCAGGTTTAGAGGTTTTTATCATTACAACAAAACTTTTATTTGTAGAGTCCTTTGCTAAACAGTAATTGAGTAACAAGATGTAGAAAAATATAACATAAGAAACACATTTCCCTAGAAGGAAAGTCTGAAGCATTAGTCATACCTAGGTGTTTTTTGTCTCTGCTCAGCGATGAAGCTGATGACGGCACTGGTGAATGTGGCACTGAACTTGAGCATTCACCAGGACAACACCCAGAGACAGTACGAGGCTGAGAGGAACAAGATGGCAGGCAAACGAGCCAACGAGAAGCTGGAACTGCTGCTCCAGAAGAGAAAGGAGGTTGGGTGATGTTTGATGTGGCTATTCAAATTTGATTTGTGTGGTGATGTGTCCACATAGTAATATTAGGATATTGGTTCATCATCAACAATGAGAGCATAGTTAAAAGTGTGATCTTGTTAAATATGCTAAAATTCCCCAACATGTTCCCTAAAATCCTGAATGCTAATAAGTGGGAATATTAGCTGCGACCACTTTTATTTTAGCTGGAGTCCCGTAGCACTGCTTTACTATACTCTGTATCAAAATATCTGCAGCATTGCAGGCTTGCCTGTGACCTCTTGGTTTTCTGTTTGCAGCTTCAGGAAAACCAAGATGAAATAGAGAATATGATGAACTCCATCTTCAAGGGAATCTTTGTGCATCGCTACAGGTAAACTTTCCACTGTCCATTTTCTTGTGATCTTTGTTATTAGCCGTTTTTAGGAGATTACGTCAATCAGTGGTTTGAGTGGTGCTTGACATCAGCCTGCTGCTTACCCACCAGTTTACCCTTTACGAAATATCTTTTTCACTGGTGTAAAAAGGTAACCCTGTGCCTTCAGGGATGGTGACCACAAACAATTAATAATTAATGGTCTAACACCACATATTTTTGATTTTGATCATTGTTGTCTCTGCACTTCCCAGGGATGCAATTGCAGAAATCCGAGCCATCTGTATTGAGGAGATTGGAGTGTGGATGAAGATGTACAGTGACGCCTTTCTTAATGACAGTTACCTGAAATACGTTGGCTGGACACTACATGACAGGGTGAGCCCCCAGTCAAAACAACCACCTGCCTGTTTTGTTGGAAATTGCTGAGTCTTCCCTTATATTTATTCAAGACTTGGTTTGAGTTTTGTTGATATTTTGCTATGTCATTGCACAAACTATCCCTCCCTTTTTCAGCAAGGAGAGGTGCGTCTAAAGTGCCTTAAGGCTCTGCAGAATCTGTACACAAACCGAGAACTGTTTCCCAAGCTTGAGCTTTTCACCAACCGCTTCAAGGTAACCCCCGTGAGAATGAACATATCAGTTATGACTCTTTTAAGAACAGTATGACTACGCTAAGCTTAGATTTGATCTTTTAGGATTTTGCCTATTTATTCCACTTTTTCTCGGTTCATTGTATCATTTTGACAGGACCGTATAGTGTCAATGACACTGGATAAGGAGTATGATGTGGCTGTGGAGGCCATTCGACTGGTCACACTCATCCTGCAGTGAGTAACTTGGATACTTTTTCTAGTTTTTTCACATGCATAATAATGAAACTCTCCTGTGTTACTGTCCTTACTGTGTATAGATTCATTGCGTATAATCACAGAACTGTCAGGACTTTAAAAGTTTCAGCCACTAGTCATCATTGCATCATCATCATCATCATCACAGTCAGGCTCATTGGCCATATTCCCTTAGGTTTTCAGCTTGAACAGACATTTAAACTTGGTCTCACTGTTAAAAAGCAGCAGTTTGGATCCTTTCTTATTCTTCTTGGATTTTTACTGATGAACTACTGTGATTGAGTGTAACTCGCATTGATTATCTATTGCAGGGGCAGCGAAGATGCCTTGTCCAATGAGGACTGTGAGAATGTGTACCATCTGGTCTATTCTGCCCATCGGCCAGTGGCTGTCGCTGCTGGAGAATTCCTGCACAGGAAGTGAGTCCATCCTCGGATCTTTGGTCATATATCCTTCTGTATAAGTCGACAAATGATGTCGAGCACTACTTTTCAGTTGCATAGTCTGTTTTATATTGTTTATGGGTTTTCAGAGTTTAACTGTTCTGACGTCTCTTATTTGCTATTTAATAATGGTGTGTGTGTTTGTTCCTTGTGTTTCTGTCTTCTTGCCTACCTCTCTGCCTCCGTCAGATTGTTCAGTCGCCATGACCCACAGGCAGAAGAAGCACTGGCTAAGCGCAGAGGGAGGAGCAGTCCCAACGGAAATCTGATCCGCATGCTGGTGCTCTTCTTTTTGGAGAGTGAGGTAGCACTTACACATGATGGAGGTTTATGCATACAATTTACACCATACACATGGCAAATTAAACTTCCTGTGGATGTACCGTATACGTAATGTTTAATGTTTAAAAAAGAACATGTCTGCTATGTGTCCCATGCTTGGGTAAAATAGCGTAAAACACTTGTACTATACAAATTACGTTATGTCACGTGTTTGAGTTGGATCATATTGGGTACAAATGTCAGCTTAACAAAGTGCCCAGTTCCCCACCATGTTTGTTGTAGTCTTAGATTGATGATTTTCAGTCAGTGACTCTAACACATATGTACTGTTTTTCTTTCTGTGTATGTTTGTGAACGTGTGTGTGTGTGTGTGTGTGCGCTAGCTTCATGAGCATGCAGCCTACCTTGTGGACTCGCTATGGGAAAGCTCTCAGGAGCTGCTGAAAGACTGGGAGTGTATGACTGAACTTCTACTGGAGGAGCCTGTGCAAGGAGAAGAGGGTAAGACACACACACACACACACACACACACACACACACACACACACACACACACACACACACACACACTGTTCTTGTTCTCTTTTATGTAGTTGGCTTTAGACACAACATCACAGCTGAAAGAAACACCTACATGAGATGATACAATAGACTGTCTCTCTCTTTTACTGACTCCCTGTGTGTTTCTCTGTCTTCTCACTTTATCTGTCTCTTTCTCTCTTCTTCTTTTCCGACTGTCTCTGCAGTCTTTTCAGACAGGCAGGAGAGTGCGCTGATAGAGCTGACAGTGTGCACCATCCGACAGGCAGCAGAGGCACACCCACCTGTCGGCAGAGGAACTGGCAAACGGGTAAATCAAGTACACACACGACACACTATAACCACTCCTTTAGCATCATTTGGAGTTATAGTATATGTCAGTTAAGCAGAAGATGAGACGGATGTGAAGAGACACCAGGTAAATATACCTGCCAACCGGAGCCTTGAGCGTTGTTGAGATCTGCTGTTCATGTTCTGTAAGTGACCTTGTATGAATGTCTGCTCAGAAGTGCAACACTGGATCTCAGTAAGCGCACAGTGTTTGAGCCTGTATAATATTTAAATGTGACACCATGAGTTCAAATCTGGCCAGGCCACGACGCGTTTTTCCATGTCCTTTGTTATTTTACCTTTCCATTCTGTTTACTAAAACAATTCATGTAGAATTAAAGAAACAGCTGGCAGTACATGGATTGTGGAGTTATCAGTCCAGAGAATGCATCAAATTTCAGGCTAACCTCAAACTCAGAGATATAGATGTTTAGTATTGTTATGTTAAGGGCTATATTGAGAAGTCATTGTGGAATAAAACAAAAGTCTAGAGAAGTCTAATATATAAAGACAACAAAGCACAAACAGTTGTTCATCCACTTTAGCGAGGCTTGAAATCCTTTGAAGGTTTATGGCTAGTAAAAAAAAAAAGACTTTCCTACATGCAAATAACTCCTGTAGTCACAGAGGACAGGACAGCACAGTCTTTGTCTTGCTTATTTTTATGTCCCCGCTACACCTAACCCACAGTTTTGTGTCTGTCTGTCTAGGTGCTGACAGCAAAGGAGAGGAAGACCCAGATAGACGATAAGAACAAACTGACGGAGCACTTCATCATGGCTCTGCCAATGTTGTTGTCCAAGGTAAGACTTTCCCAAGATCCAGCCTGCAGCCTGCACAGGGCAGGAAACACACTGATTAATGAATGGGCTGGGCAAATGACTGAGGTGTTAATGATGTAGTCAAGAGAAGTGGTATTGAATATTTGTCACTCTGGACAAATGTGCTGCCCAGATACTTAGAAATTAAAATGTAATTGGCCGTTTCCCAAATGAAGAAACGCAAACAAATCATCAGTTGGTGACCGATGGGTCTTCTCTTCCTCTCTATTTGTCTTTGTTCTGTGTGCTACAAGTGTTGTTCACATAATTTATGTCCCTTTATCTCACAGTACCAGGCTGACTCTGAGAAGGTAGCCAACCTGCTGCAGATCCCTCAGTACTTTGACCTGGATGTGTACAGCGCCGGGCGCATGGAGAAGCACTTGGACGCCTTGCTGAAGCAGATCCGGCTCGTGGTCGAGAAGCACATAGAGTCGGACGTGCTCGAAGCCTGCAGCAAGACCTATAGCATCCTCTGCTCTGAAGAGTACACCATCATGAACCGTGTGGACATCGCCCGCTCCCAGCTCATTGACGAGATGACCGATCGGTTTGCACACTCGGTCGAAGAGCTGCTGCAGGAGGTACGATGAGAGCAGCAGGTGTGGGTATGAAAGGGATAAACGAAAGTAGATGTGTGGGTGTGTTTGTGATCTATAATACCTGTGACATGGCTTTGAAATTCAGTCTCAAGCTGTGCAGGAAGTTGTGTTGAGGATTAGATTTATGCAAAGCTGAGGTGTCCCAAAAAATATTTATCTAAACTTCATAGATTAACCAAAACTCCACACATGCTATTCATTGTGTTTATTTTGTACATTTAATGAGCAGCAATAAAGTGAGTCTTGGTGTACAAACAGATGTTTGTTATGTTGCAGGCTGAGGAGGCCGATGATGATGATATTTACAATGTTTTATCTACACTCAAGAGACTCACAGCCTTCCACAAGTAAGTGTCTCTCTTTACTTACTTCAGTCTGTTGAAACTAAGACTCTTTCATTATTTTCTGATTGTTTTCTCATTTAATTGATTCATCCTCCAAAATGTCAAAAATAGAGAAAATGTCCAATGTAATTGGCTTTTACCGTTACTTTCGTCAGCGTAAACTGTCAGTGTATAGTGTTTACAGTAACTTTGTGCTAACTAGTTAGCTACATTACAAAGTGTTACATCAATACTTAGCAAGCTGTTAAGATAAACAAAGTACACCAGTGCCATATGTATCAGCTGTGTAGTGCTCGTTGAGTTCCGTCAGATGAATTGACTCTGTTAAATCGAACGTGTTTTCCTTGTGTTTCTTGTCTCAGTGCCCATGACCTGACACGGTGGGATTTGTTTGGGAACTGTTACCGGCTGCTGAAGGCTGGCATCGAGCAGGGCTCCATGCCAGAGCAGATAGCCGTCCAGGCCCTGCAGTGCTCCCACTACTCCATCCTCTGGCAGCTAGTCAAGATCACAGAGGGGTCTCCCAGCAAGGTGCAGGGCTTGTCTCACTGATAGAGCTGTAACACCAGACTCAGATGGCAGGTCTATCTTTCAGAGGCTCAGAGTTGAGGCTGCTCTCTCTGAGCATCAGTGGCCCAGAGGGACAGGAGCTTATCTGTATTTCTGCAGAGTGTGGCATCTTGGATATAAAAAGCCATCTCATTATTGGACAGGATGCTTTCCTCTATCCAGGGGCTTACCCCTAGTGTTTCTCATTTAACATTTTAACACTGCACAGAAGCTTTGAAGCAAAGAAGCACTTTGACCCACATTAGCTTAAAGATTCCCCATGTGCACCTGTTATATGTCACTTCTGTTTACTGTCTTGCTGATAAATACTGTAGATATAACAGTATGTCATTTTATAGTGTTTTTAGTCATTTGTTTGCAGATGGTGATAAATTAGAAAGGCATCAGCCATAACATTAATATTTGAATTATGCAAAATAATTGCATCCCCTGTGCTGACATGACAGCGCATCAAGGATAAAATATCAAAGTGTCACAGTGTGAGCCCAGACTCCACCAGCAACAACGCAGTCTGTCTTCATTCTTCTGCCTCAGGGAAGTTAGTTAATGAAAATCACATTTATTGCTACAGTTAGCATGGCTGATACTGCTGTTGATACTGATTTCAGTTAAAAATGCTCATTATTTGTGACACTTGGCTAATAATATGTGTATGTTTGGTGTGTTTACAGGATGACCTCTTGGCTCTCAGGAGAGTGGTGAAGTCTTTCCTTGCCGTTTGCCAGCAGTGCCTGTCCAACGTCAACACACCAGTCAAAGAGCAGGTATAACACGCACAGCTGATGTGGCCAGCTCCCATTTTCACTGTAAAGAACGTGTAACACTGTCTGTAGAAACCATGTTAAAAGTGGAAACTGTGTGCTCTTGTCATTACAAGATGATAAAAATGTCTGTTATGTTAATGACAGCTTGGCATATGAAGCTAATTCTAGAGAAAACAGAAAACTGCGGGGCTCACAACATTATTCCATATACCTTTTGAATAGCTAACAATTTCTGTCAAAGCATAACATTTTATTTGTGCCTCTTGCTCAGGCGTTCATGCTTCTCTGTGACCTGCTGATGATCTTCAGTCACCAGCTAATTTCTGGTGGCAGGGAGGGTCTCCAGCCGCTGGTCTTTAACCCAGACAGCACTCTGCAGAACGAGCTGCTCAACTTTGTCCTGGACCACGTCTTCATCGACCAGGATGATGAGAGTCAAAGCATGGGTGAGACAGAGAGAGAATCACTTTTACAGGGCACTCTGTTGTGAGGAATTAGGACAATTTGAGAGGGTAAATGGGTTTCAGAGATTTTTGTCACATGTAGTTATTAATGATTAAAATATTATTTATTCCTCTTCTTCTTTGTCATTTCTCTCCACTTGTATTTTTGTAGAGGGAGACGAGGAGGACGAGGCCAATAAGATTGAGGCTCTCCACAAGAGGCGAAACCTGATCGCAGCTTTCTGCAAACTCATCATCTACGATATTGTAGACATGCCCGCTGCTGCTGACATCTTCAAACACTACATGAAGGTGTGTGTCCTGCTGTGCGTAACCTAAAACATGACATGATCAGCATAATGGGATTAGGTAATATGAAAGCCAGATATTGGAAAACATAGTCAGCAGGTCATGGGGTTAAAGAGAGGACCTATAATAGAAATCACATATATTAAAAGTATATAGAAATGTTATTAATGAAAATCTGTAGATGACATATGAAACTGAATATGCTGAATTGTCCCATCTTGCATATTTTTGTTTGTTTTCTCTGCCTCAGTATTATAATGATTATGGCGACATCATTAAAGAGACTCTCAGTAAAACCAGGCAGACAGACAAAATCCTCTGCGCCAAGACACTCATTCTCAGTCTGCAGCAGGTGAGACACTGGCACACACAGTCCATACAGGCTATACACACAGCTGCCGGGGTTGTACTGTAAGTTACAACACTCACTCTTGACGTGCGATTCCTATGAATGTTGCAGCTGTTCAACGAGCTGCTGCAGGATCAGGGTCCCAACCTGGACCGGACATCATCTCACGTGAGCGGCATCAAGGAGCTGGCCCGCCGCTTCGCTCTAACCTTCGGCCTGGATCAGATCAAGACCAGAGAGGCTGTAGCCACCCTGCACAAGTAAGACTATGAATGTTCTGGTCTCTTGAGTATGCTGGAATGTAATCAGAGAGGGAGGAGGTTAATGGTAGTTAAATGCCCTCCAATGCTGCATCTCAGGTTCCAAAATGAGATGAAGAGAAAGGCTGAGAGAAATAAAATTCTTAGTGAAGAATGGCCCCAGAATAGAAATAAACCTTTTACAGTTTTCTTTCAAATCAGGTGCTTCATTGACAGTAAATACACTTCTTCGCTCTTGGTGTCTGTTACTCTGTGTTGCTTTTTTCCACCCACTGTTTGTTTTTCTGTTTCTACCTTTGTCTTAATTTTTAACTTGCTGTCTCGCTCATTCTGTCTTTCTGATGCATTAGGGATGGAATAGAGTTTGCATTTAAATACCAGAATCCTCGGGGACCAGAGTTTCCTCCTGTCAATCTGGCCTTCCTGGAGGTTTTGAGTGAGTTCTCCTCCAAACTAATCCGTCAAGACAAAAAGACTGTGTAAGTATTCCCTTTCCCCTTTTTATTTTTTTCGCTGTAAAGTTAAACATAAACTCATCTGTCACTTAAAGCTTTCATAATACAATTTGGAAACAAATGAATTATGTTAAAATGCTGCATGTGTCCTCAGCCATTCGTACCTGGAGAAGTTCATGTCTGAGTCGATGTCAGAGCGTCGGGAAGATGTGTGGCTGCC
>NW_018128056.1:723229-728459 GCF_001952655.1 Monopterus albus | reverse complement strand
CCTGGAGAAGTTCAGGTCTGAGTGGATGTCAGAGCGTCGGGAAGAGGTGTGGCTGCCGCTGATCTCCTATAGGAACAGCCTACTGACGGGAGGAGACGAGGACCACATGTCGGTCACATCGGGCTCCAGCAGCAAGACCGGCTCAGTGCGTAGCAAGAAGGGACGACCGCCGCTACACAAGAAACGCATCGAGGGTAAGGAGACAGGTACATGACCAGAGATTAAAGTTACCTGGTGTATTTGGGTCTGCCTGACTAAACTAAAACTGTTATGGGAAAATGTCACTGGTTACCTACCGCAGTGTTCCTGAGATAGCGAGCTTTCTCCGTGTGTTCATTTGCAGAGGAGAGTAGTGTGGAGGGCTCGTGGATGATGCGTAACGACACCCTCCAGACACCGGCGCCGCTGCAGACTCCTCAGCTCACCTCAACAGTCCTCAGAGAGAACAGACCGGCAGAACACATGCCAGACCCAGACTCAGAACCCGGATCAGAGAACGACTACGTACACAAGTCAGTGCATCTGTTTACACATGTATACTGAGGAGACTTGAATAAACGTGTGTCACTGTACTGCAGTAAGTCAGTGTGTTTACTCCTGTGTTTTCTCTTCAGTCCTCAGATGCAGATGTCGTGGCTCAGCCAGCAGAAGATGGAGGAGGTGAACAGGAAGGATCGAACAGGCGTGAACTACATCAAGTCACGCAGTAACCAGGGCGTCCGGCAGACTGTGTACGTTTCTGTGTTTAGTTTTAAGGATTCATGGCTTGAAGACTGTTGATTCTTTTAAGTCATCAGACCGCACAACACAGTTACATTGTATCTGCAGTCTTTGCATCTTTCCACCACCTTTCATTTCTGTTTTTGTTAGTAAAATAGAAAAGAAACTACAACTGTGGTTTTGATAAATGAAGATCTAATAAGAAAACGGATCATAAAAGGATATGTAGGCGTGCTGTTTTCATATTGTGTTTTTCCTCCCTCTTTTTATGGCATTCCCCTTCAGGCGTGGGTTGATGGAGGATGATGCAGAGCCCATCTTCGAGGATGTGATGATGTCATCGCGGGGTCAGCTGGAGGACATGAACGAGGAGTTTGAGGACACTATGGTGATTGACCTGGTTAGTAACATCCCTTCCATTTGCTGCATTCGACTTGTGAATTTCCAAAGGAGAGTAGAAAAGACCCAGCAAATGTTTTATTTTATGGTTCTTTATTCAAGTTTAACCTTTCGGGTTTGTTTCCCTTTCAGCCGCCGTCAAGGAACAGACGTGAAAGAGCAGAATTAAGACCAGACTTCTTTGATTCTGCAGCAATGATTGAGGACGAGTCGGTAAGAAAAATTTCCACTTGGACAATTTTAAATGACTCATGTTAAGAACAGTTGACACAGTGAATAGTAATGGAAACAGTGTTGATAACTGTTTTATGTTTTTTTGCAAAAATGTACTATTTGTAACTGTTATACCGGGTTTTTTTCTTTCAACTCATTATATAGTAAACTGAATATATGTGGGTTTGGACTTGTGGTTGGGCAGATTCATCACAAAGTGATGGATATTTTTCAGTTTTTTGATCAGCAAACAGCAGATGAATCAGTAATTGCTAGTTGCAGCCTTACAATTTAGTAACCTCAGATTATGTAGTGTGTATCTGCATACAGTGACGTGACTGGAACGAAACTTTTACATCCTATTTTAAAGCCATTATGTGTAGAATCCAGTTGCGCACTGTGTCCTGTGGGGTTACAGCCAAGATATATTTTATTCTTATAGAGT
This sequence comes from Monopterus albus, assembly GCF_001952655.1. Taxonomy (NCBI): domain Eukaryota; kingdom Metazoa; phylum Chordata; class Actinopteri; order Synbranchiformes; family Synbranchidae; genus Monopterus; species Monopterus albus. Next base: position 726,682 of record NW_018128056.1, on the reverse strand, counting down.
TTCTCACAAAGTCTCCTCTTCGTTCTTCCAGGGATTCAGCATGCCCATGTTCTGATCTGGAAAGAGGCAGAGACCCTGAGATCAGGATCCAGGTCAGCAGTAAACAGAACGGGGGGGGGTTTGGGGACGTTTATCCCAGATCACCTACCAATCAGACTCTTAAGAAGAAGAAGAAAAAAAACTTGAATTTTCTTTTTCTAAAAGACTTGTTGGAAGGATGTTTGTCACACAAATCTACTGATGGATTCTGCATCAGTTGGATCTCATTAAGATGCGTGAAGAAAGGATTTGCTCTGTTCTTTCAGAAAACCCACAGGATCCACAGTATAGTCCAGATTCTTCAAGAGCTTTGTCGTGTTCCTATTCTTCCTCCTACTCTTTCTCCTCAGCCTGTTGGTTTAGCTCGTTAGCAGTAGCTCGGATGGCATTCTAAGTAATCCTGCAGTGAGCCGACAAGTACTGGCAGGTTTTCCTGTTATACAGATGTACAGTTGTTTGGATCAGCAGCACAGAGCAGGGTAACACTCTGTACAGCCCCCCCACTTTCGTTTTGGTGTCACACTCCGATCCATCTGGTTAAATCCAACATAGGGAGGATCTCAATTCTAAATGTTCTATATATTTGCAATTATAACCACCCACCGGCCCCTCCCCCTTCTCTGTTCGCCACCTGAGTCCTTGTACGTGGTGATGCTGGTGTGTGATATGTGTGTAAAGTATTGGTGGTGATGATGTTGAGTAGTCACACATGCACATAGAGGTCGACAGCTGTAGAGCGACCCAGAGAAAAGGACGTAACTGTCTTGTGTGTGATGTCAAAGCAAAGCGAGTGCTGTCATTTGCTGTCATTTTGACACTGAGGCCACACCCCCGGCCGACCTCGGACAGAAGCCCCAACCTCCCCAATCTTGGAAATGTTCTGCACATACACACACACAACCAGAATAACAGCGTTTTGAAGTAAAAAAAAGTTTTTAAAAAACCACAATAAACATATTTTTAATTATGTAGCTTTAGTACTAAAGTTTTAAATCAAGTGTGTTTTTGTTCTTGTCTGATGTTTGTACAGCTTTTTCTTGAATATGTATCTTGTTCGTTGCCATATTGTGGCCTACATACTTACAGTATATTCCAGCCCCTTTCCTTGCACCTGTATCTACTATCTAATGGTTTCCAAGCTCAGATTGTTGCTGTGGGATACCAGCTTTTAAGCGCTGTATGGTCTATTTGTAATCATTTCACTGGTCAGTTTTACAGCAGACTATCTGTTTGGTTTATTCACCTTACAGGTCAGATTAAGTTAGTTCAATGTTTACACCTGCAAACAGTGTTTACCAATTCCAGAGTTGAAGATGTTATCATTGTTCATATCCAGTGGAGTAATGGATCTTTATGTCTGACAGATTGATTTGAATGTGTCCAGCCGCATCTTTTTTCACCCACTGTCGGTTAATCAATCATTTACAACTTGGCCTCATTGGCTGGTTAGGTGGCAGTCCTGTAAGTACTAGAGACAATTGGATCTTTTCTGCAGTGCAGTTGACATCATTTTCCCTATAATGCTCTAAAAGCCTTTTTTTTTTTTTTTTTTCTGTGAATGTAAATTCTTTTTAATAAAATAAAATCTGTAATCAATTTATGGACTAATATTTGGCTGTGCCTTTGTTTCAGTATAATTCAAAACAGCTGGATCTTTGTCAAATGAATTTTTCAGTTTTTTTTCATGTCTTTTTCAGTTACAGTCACTGCAATTTGACGTTTTTACACTTACATTTTTGTATAATTACTGTTGTACATATGTACAAAAAAATGTGTTAAATATTCTTTACAGGTGCTGGTAGGCAGATTTTGTTGGCTTTGTACAAAGCCAGGTTTGCTGTCTCCTCCCCAGTTTCCAGGTTTTATGCAATGCAGACTTGTATTAATGTTAGCTTGGGAAAGCTAAACTAACTGTTGACTATAGATCCACACATAGATATGAATGGATGAGCTCCTTTTCTCATTTAACTCTACACCAATAAAGTATTTTATTCCTTAAACATTAGCCTGACTTCTGCACTAACATTACATGTTTAATTCATTGTAACGGTTAATATTTCATGGCTTTGTCAGTGTCCTACAATTTCACAATAAGATTATAGCAGTAGGTGGAACACAGTGTACAGGTACATAGACCCAAAGGTGGAAAGTAACCAAGTGCATATACTCAAGTACTGTACTTAAGTATAATTTTAAGTATCTGTACTTGAGTATTTCTCCATACTTTGACATTTCAGGGAAAAATACTGCACTTTGTATTCATTACATTTTGAATGCAGGACTTTCATACTTGTAACAGTATTTTTACACTATGGTATATACTTAAACAATCTGAGTACTTCTTCCACCGCTACATAAAGCACAACACATCGTAATGGGGCCATGATTTATTTCACAGAAGGCAGAGCAGAGCCTGCCAGAGAGAAAAGGCACAGTTCAGGTTGTGAAAATGACTTTCTGGATCTAAGCTTAAGATAACACAGGGAGTGGCGTCTGAAAGAGCAAACTACTCTACATACCAACTTTAAAACACTTAATACAACAGGTTTAGGAAACGCTGTACATGACAGACTACAGCCTTGTGTGTTCAAAGGCATGTCAGGGCAATATGTAATCTGCCCTTTCAGATACAACTTTGTTTTCAGAATATCAAAATCATACCAATCATAGTGACCAATATGGCCACTAGTCACATGCCATTCATTTAAAAATGTGTGTGATCACTGTATTATTCAGGTTCCGCAACATGTTATGACATTTTGCTGATAAAGATGTAAAGATATACATCTTGATTTTGTTTAAGCTATTAAAGCCCTAAATCCTAAAAATATCTCAGCACAAGGACGATTTGACGCAGTTAACAGTTTAAAAAGTGAGCTGGGAGGGGTCACTATTAAGCACTAACAAAATCCGGGAGCGTATCTCTGTGTGCTGCTTTTTAGTGGAGTGGTACGTGACAGTTTTAAACCAACAGCACATACAACCAGTGAAATATGACAGGCACCCATAGTCACCATCACAGGTACCACTGCAGTTCATCTGAAGGTAGACTCGGTACAAGGACAACATCACATTCAGTGTCTTCAGATAGTGTTGATGCTGAAACCACATGGGTGTGTTTCACAGAGGAATGTTGGCGTGTTTCTTCCAGGGGTTGACCTGCTTCTTGCTGGCCAGCACTTCCAGATCTGTGCAGATCCTCTTGCGAGTTGTTGATGGCTCAATGATGTCATCCACAAAACCTAAAACAGTCAGCCAGTCAAAGAGAAATGTGTAACGTTTCTTATATGTTTTATTGACAGCAGGTTCATGGAAACTATAAAGAACAAACTTGTATTAAGTTTTACCTCGAACAGCAGCTGGGAAGGGGTTGGCAAACTTTTCTATGTATTCCGCCTCTGCCTCCGCTTGAGT
>NW_018128056.1:675645-723216 GCF_001952655.1 Monopterus albus | reverse complement strand
AACAGCACCCCTAAAAAAAAAAAAAAAAAAAAATACAGAAATGCATCATAAACTGTTATGTCACAGGACGTGGAGTGGAGATAGATAAGCAGAAAGAATTAGGATATTTTATACCTTGGCACCCATGACAGCGACCTCGGCCGTGGGCCAGGCGTAATTCACATCTCCTCTCAGATGTTTGGAGCTCATCACATCATAAGCTCCTCCATAAGCCTGGGATACACACACACACATATATATATAGATATATATATATACACACTGAGTCTTAGATTTGTGTGTATAGTGTTTATTCCTGATCTAAAATACACATATTTACAATGGCTTTGATTGTAGAGTGACTGTTAGTCACTTAGCTTGATTTAACTCCTGTCAGATTTAGTTCAGAAGTTGGTCTAATTCTACACAGAAATAATCTCACCACATTTTGGCCATTTGATCAGTTTTATTTAACTGAGGAGCTCCATGTGCTCATTGCAGTCTGGAAAACCTCCAACACCGTGGTTTTGTTACGAGTTGTGTTAAGCTAACATTGAGCCGAGAGCTCCACCAGTTCATATCTTAAAAGCCCCGACCTATATTTCATTATTACAATTCTTCTCCCATCCATTGACTCTCGCACCTTCCTAGTGATGATGGTTATTTTGGGGACGGTGGCCTCTGCAAAAGCAAACAGCAGTTTGGCTCCGTGTTTGATGATGCCTCCATACTCCTGAGCAGTACCTGTTAGTGACATCACAGCAGTTAAATGGTGGGAGTGTGCACTGTCAGACAGTAGCTACAGATGCATGTCATGTAACACAATGTGTACTCAGTAGGTCACAGTATACAGATTTATGAATATGTCCTTATTGAAACTTTTAGTGGACCATGTATTTACTATTAGTATATGTACTGTAGGAACTTCTTCTATTTCCCTGAGCAGGCAGCTAATTCATGTCCTACTTTTTGTGCAGGTGGACCCTTCTGTCTGTGGACAACACACCCCATTTAGACAAAAACATTCTGCTGACTGTTTTATTCACAGCAGCAGAGATGCTCTGCCATGCTCTAACCTGAGCTCAGAGCTCAGTACCCTAACCTGATTAAGATGTAAGATAGCGTATGGCCAGTAGCTGGATTACTCTGTGTGTAAATGCCAGTGTATTATGGGTTGTGAGATTTTGAAGAATACCTGGCAGGAAGCCCGGCACATCCACAAATGTGATGATGGGAATGTTGAAAGCATCACAGAAGCGTACAAAGCGGGCTCCCTTCACTGAGGAGTTGATGTCCAAACAACCTGATGCACAAGACAGAAATGAAGCAATGTTAAAAAAAAAAAAAAAAGATCAATCTGCTAAATATAACTTTGTGCCCGATTTATTTTCAACCACCATGTTCTTTCTGGGACCTAAATTAAAAAAGGAAAAGACAACAGAAAATATTGTAAACAATGTAATTAATCTGATTAATACAATTTCAATTGATGATTTATTTATGCCTTGTGTCTGTCCCTCTTACTTTCAGCCCTTCAGTTTTCTTTACGCACCAGAAGCCACTTTGGGCTGGTTTCCCACAATCCCCACAGTGCGTCCATTCATACGGGCAAATCCCACCACAATGTTCTTGGCATAGTTGGGCATGATCTCAAAGAAGTCCCTCTCATCCACTGTCTGAACGGATGTGTGAAGAAAAAACATTTACTGACAGATATAGTTGTACATCTTACAATGTGAGAAAGCGGTTTACGTACTGCTTGAATGATGTCCAACATGTCATAGGCTTTGGTAGACTCCAATGGGACGATGTTGTCCAATGAAAGTACCAGACGATCGCTGAAGAAAGGACAAGTGATCAGACATGATGAGATTCTCCCATTAAGAACAGGTGACTGTTCTGTAAAGTGGAGGCAAAGGTGACTGGTTACCTGGGGTCGTGGCACTCCCTCATGGGCGCCGGATCTTTATTGCTGAGCGGCAGGAAGTTGAAGAACTCTCGCAGGTTGAGTAGGGCCTCAACGTCATTCTCAAATGCATGGTGAGCAACACCTGACAACAAGACATGACACATTTTATACCCTGCGGACAGTATTTTTAAACAGCAACCTCAGATGAGCTACTGAGAGATTGGCATGTTGTGACCAGTAATGCTGGCCCACTGGGATGTAACTATGACAGAGCCGGTGGCATTTACACCCACACAGCAACAGCACGCTGAGAGTTTGGATGTTGAGATATAACATTTAAACTAACCAGACACGCTGGTGTGTGTTTTGGCTCCACCGAGCTCCTCCTGAGTCACATCTTCATTGGTAACAGACTTCACAACATCAGGTCCTGTGATGAACAGGTATGATGTGTCCTAGACATACAAAACACACACATGCACACTGGCAACACGCAAACATTTTGGTTGTCTTCTGCAGCCGAAATTAAATGTTGTTTACTAAATGAAAAAAAGCTAAACTACTGGTGTTCAGTGTGTGTATACCTTAACCATGAAGGTGAAATCTGTCAGGGCAGGGGAGTAGACGGCCCCTCCTGCGCAGGGACCCATGATGAGGGAGATCTGAGGGATAACTCCTGAAGCCAACACATTCCTCTGAAAAAAAAAAAAGTTAAATGTTTTACTTTATTAGTGATAGTGTCAAACCTCCCTAAAGTTAAAGCCACATGTATTTCAGGATGTTAACACTGGGGAGCACGTTCAAGTGTAAGTTGCCTATAGTTCCACCAGTAAATCACTGAGTATAGACTCAGTTCTTGAAGCTTGATGTAGTATGATGAGAATTACATGCAAAGACTTTACAACATAACCACACCAGGAATATATCTGCATATCCAGCCAGAGATTCTACTCCTTCCTGGATCCGAGCTCCTCCAGAGTCATTCAGCCCAATGACTGGGGCTCCAACTGTCATGGCCTGGTCCATAATCTGAACACAGAACATTTACGACTGGTACATAAAAAAAAATACTTGAAAAGCCTGAGATTAAACAAGAACCACTGACAAAATACAAATATGCCAACAAATATTAACATATTCTCAGTGTCCAAGGAACATTTACTTAATTTTTAACACCGCTGTTTCAGCATGTTTCCATTTTGTCCAACTAACATGCATGGTTTGTACACACAGACATATGACTACACACTTTAGTATCTGAGTGATGTTATAAAATATGAAAAAGTGACAATGTTCCTGGTGCTTTCACTGACCTTACAGATCTTCTGTGCATGAGCTCCAGAAAGACTGCCGCCAAATACAGTGAAGTCCTGAGAGAGACAAAAGGACGAGTGAAGAAGAGTTGCTGTGCATCTCAAAGATGTTTGCTTTCCTACAAAATAATTATGTATGTGTGGTACCTGACTAAATACATAGACCAGTCGGCCATTGATCCTGCCTCGGCCTGTCACCACACTGTCACCCGGGAACTGACAAAAATAAAAAGATTTGGTAACAGCAAAATTTCAAACCCAAGAGAAATGAACCGTTACTATTTTAAATGGATAAAAACACGAACTGTCTTGTTACCTTGTTTCTGTCCTGTTCCATGCCAAAGTCGGCACAACGATGCTCCACAAACATGTCCGCCTCCACGAAGGACTGAGGGTCCAGCAGTAGCTCCAGTCGCTCTCTGGCTGTCAGCTTACCCTGCAGTACATAATACCAAAAGTTACTACACTTTTGACAGGTAGAGAATTGTAGAAATTTTGCCCACTCCTTATTTTCAGGCAAAATGGCCACCCACAGATTTTACCAAGCAAAACAGAATAACATCTGATCTGACACTGTAGTAGTACTAATAATCCTCTACAGTAATAACAGTCAACTTTATTTGGCCAAGTATGTTACACACAAGGAATTTGTTTCCAGTACAGAAACAAGGCAGCCATCTGCGGCACCAGCTTACTGATGGCTCTAACCATCAGGGGCAACTTTAGGGTTCAGTGTCTTGCCCAAGGACACTTCAACATGTGGGCTGCAGGCACCGTGATTCGAACCTCCAACCTTCCAGTTGGGAGACGACTGCTCTACCCACTGAACCACTGTCGCACCAAAAAAGTAACGTAAAAGTAAGTTCTAAACATGAATATTCACGTCAAATTGTTTAAATAATATACATTACACTGTGTTATAACATTGGAAGGGTCATTTTCAAATCTGGAGCCTGAGACTGGCAGAGTCTCTACGTTCAAGGGCAGCAACCACTGACCTGGAGCCTTTGAGCAAGGCATTAACTCAACTAGCCCTGCTGTCAGTGTAATGTACTTAAGACAAATGCTGAAGTTACTGCACACTAACATTAACAGAAACTAAGGTGATATTAGTTGACTTTACCCTTTTGTGTTGTGCATCAATTCTATTCTGACCTCCCCCAGCTAGCGCCGCCTTCCGTTTCTTGTCAATTCTCTCCTGAACGGATAGGTGGCTGACCGAGTACCAGCGGCAGTCCTTTTGCAGGCCCGTGTGCGGTATTGAAGTAGCAGTCACTGCGCCATGTTTCATTTGCGTCAAACTCCTGAAAGATATCCGCAAACCATTTAGCAGCCCACAACTGCCTCGAGCCACACTGAAGGACGCCATCATTGCTGTTCGTGTTTCCGGATGACAAAGAAATTTGAACCAATAGCAAATGAGGGGCGAAATCTCAAACCCAATCAGAAATAAGGAATTCGTAGCTATAGCTGATGGGTGGGATCTGAAGGGGATCGGGTTTTCTTTTACCCATGAATGTGACCTGTAATACAAAAGTGAAGTTATGGACCTTTTAAACCCTGAGTCTATCTTGCCAAGTGGATATTCCCGTCAACTTGTCCCCTGTCTTAATGACTGACGATGCAGTTATAGGCCCCAAACATTACCCTAAACATTAGTGATGTACACAGAGATACAACATTAGATTTCATGAATCTTTTGAATTAAAGGTTTCCTAACAGTTTTTTTTATCACAGGAAAAAATGCAGGAGTCCCAAATGCAATATTTCAATTTCAAGCATTACATTTATTAAGCGATATGTCTTACTTAATAATATGATGTGCCGTATGATGTACAGAAAAAGAAATTGAATTTTTTAAATAACTGAATGGGAGCACAGAGAGGTACTGTGTACAGAATGTAACCCAGGGTAACTACGGGAAGTCTCGCGTGATTTCCATGCCTGTTGAGAAGGGTTGATGCGAGGAAAAGTGGAAAATCGAATGATTGATGCATTTGTTAAACGGATAGTTAACTATGTTGCGGTCACCGTTCGCAAGGTATTATACCAAACCCTATCAAAATAGCAGGATTTCATTTTACAGCTTGCATTTTGCTCTTGTGCATAAGGCATAAAACGGCCCGAGTGTTAAGTGATACGGTTCAATTTTCGCTGGCTAATTTGGCTAGCTTAACGATAGCTGGTTAGCTTTGTTTACATCGAGTGCGCGCCTGGGATCTGTTAGCTAATTGCTCACAAAACAAATTTGTGATCTTAGCAGGGGCTTATCGATCATATCGACATCGACTACTAGACGGTATCTGATATTAAATGGGCTCCACGGCTAACATCGAACATCTCTCGTGTAACGTTTGGCTGGTGTCGTAACCTAACGCTAGCTATACAATGCTAACCTTTTGATCATGGATCGTGGGATCATTTGATTCACTGCTGGCTGTTGAACAGCGTTAGGGATAATGTAAATAATTATAACCTATAGTATAATTGGTCCGAATTAACAGAAACTTTAACTGATCTGAAACATATGGTTGGTGAGTAACAACGACTAATAACCGGTTATGCTAACTTTAGCTAGTCACCTGCCGAGCTAACGTTCTGCGCGCTTAGTGATAACCGCTTTACCATGTTCGTTGTCTGTTATTGTGTCTATTATTAATGCATATGTGTTCATCGAAACACTGGAGCGACTGATTATTGCTCCGCCAGGTCATTTCATCTTTCCTCCATCCACCCTGAGACTTGGCTATCTATAGCTCCGTTGCTGCGAGTGCCTGGACATTTTTCCGGGCCGTGTTTTCCTGAGGCTTCGGAGTACACCGCTATGAACCCCGTTAATGCAACTGCTCTGTACGTGTCCGCCAGCCGGGCCGTGCTGAAGTGTGACCCGCGGCAGCCTCACACCTTCACTGAGATGTACAGCCTCCTGCACTTCTTCAGAGAGTCCCTCGCATGCCGTGTCTGTGGTAAGCATCCTGCAAATATTGTATAATAGCAAAGCATGCCACTCGCTCTCTTGTTGTTTTGTCACCATCGGTTTCGTACCGCACATTACTTAAACGTCACTGAAATGCATGAGTGTTTAATAACCTTACTTTTCATTTAGACTTAAGTATTGATGGGCGTACGTGTGCTGGCAAGGGTTTACACAATTTCTCGTGCTCATCACCGTGGTCTCCTTAGCAACCGAGACTGAGCCCGTCTTCTGTGCTCTTGTCAAGACAGATGATGACTCTGTTGTTGTGCCTGCTCCAGGGCCATGTGTTTCCTATTTATGCTTTATTTACTCACTCCACTTAGCTACAGGAATATCAACACTGTCACAAGAGCTTGCATGTAGAGATGGACAATATTGACAGGATGACATGTGACAATATTTCTCACCGGTCCTATTATGTAGTGGTTTGGCGTGTCATTTGTGCAGTCATGCAGTATTTAATCACATTTACAGGATGGGTGAGGCAAGCAGTAAAATCAGTAATGTGAACATAATGATAAAGCAGGTTGAATCCTTTGTTTATTGGAATAAACTGGGATAAATAAGAAAATAAAGAAGTTCAGGAAACAGACATTTATGGTATAGACCCAAAGAAAATTTCAAGGCACAGATTATTATATTGGTATTACATTTGATTTCCCTGTTTGAAATGCATCATGTGTTACATGGAACTGATTTAGTGTCTGTTTTGAAAAGTGATTGCTGCCCTGTTTTGTGTAATTGTAAACGGAATATGTTTGGGTTTTGGACTGTTGGTCAGGAAAAAAACAAGACATTTGATGGCACCTTTCATTGTTCTAAAATTCTTTATTTAAGAAATAATAGCTCAATTGATAGTTCCAGCTGTTTCCATAGAAGCATTGGGTTGAATGAGAGTTTAGTCCAACCAGCTGAATGTGCCATAGTTGCTGTATGTAAGTGCAACAATGATACAGTGCATTAACAGCTTCCTGTTGTTTTTTTGTCTCAGGTAAACTACTGCAGGATCCCATTTCCCCAACACATCCAGAGTGTCAGCATTATGTCTGTTTGGGCTGTAAAGGCCAGAAAATGCAGATCAGACCATCATGCAGCCGATGTAAGGACTATTCCTGCTTCCAGGAGAACAAACAGCTCTCTCTGCTGGTTCAGTGTTACAGGAAGCTGTGTCTGTATGTAACTCACTCACCGTTGCTGCAGTCAATCAGCAACCATGTTGGAGGGTCTCCAGAGGTTATGACCTTGCTAGAGGAGGTGCTAATGTCACATGAAGAGGAGATAGAGACTAGGAATCTAAGCCTAGCACAGGAGGATGAGAATTCTTCTGAGTCCCTTACCACCACAGAGGCACCACCTGCTCCTGCAGAGCTCTCTGCTGTACCCCAGAACTCCTCTGACCCTCCCTGTTCCAATGGGCCACAGGAATGCAACGGAGAAGTGCTGGAGGACCCGAATCCTTCTTCTCCTGAGCTCGAAGTATGTGAGCTTGTAGAGGAGCAGCCACAGGCAGGTTTGTCTCTGTCCAGTACTGGTTGTGGTGATCTAGAACTGAATCTCACCACAGGTTCTTTAGCCCCAACTCCAGGCACTGTGTGCTCACTCAGGGATGGGGAAGCTAGCAGCAGGGGACTGGAGGAGGGGGAGGTATTCCTTCTCAGCGTGGAGGAAGTGTTACAGACTTTGGATCCCCTTCGGCCTGGTCGTGATTCTCCTCACACACAGCCAGACAGGACACACACCCACATAGCCACGGACAGTGCACACGCTCACATGTACATACAGCTGGACACAGGTCACAACTACACACAGATTCAAACAAACAGGACTAACACAATGGCAAGCCATGGTGCTCACATACACTCATTCTCCTCTGATCCTCCTCCAACCCCCAAACCCCTGCCAGTCCGCCTTAACCGTAAACGATCTCATTCAGAGAGTGACAGGGAGAAGGTGAAACCCCTCCCTATCGCCTCCATCCTGCAGGACTCATCTTCTCATTCACGTACTCCAAACCGCTCTCATGCTCTTCACACGCAACCACCCACACCCTCCTTAACTATACCAGCACACACATATTCATCCCTTCACAATGGGGCGCCTCCTAAGCCCAACCGCCCTACACCTAACCACAATAAAGGTGCCAGAAAGCATGTTGATTTGGGCCCTAAGAAGCCACATGCCAAGGCCCGCAGTGGTGGAGGCTCTAAGACCAAGGACAGAAACAAAGACCCACGGTTGATGTCAGGCTGCCTGGTGCCTCCAGCACCCGTCAGGCCTCCCTATAAGAAGCCAGTGGAGAAGAAGGGCTGTAAGTGTGGAAGGGCCACCCAGAATCCCTCTGTGCTGACCTGCAGGGGGCAACGCTGTCCCTGTTACTCAAACCGCAAGGTGAGACCATGATCACATTGTGTATGGAAGTTTTTTTTAAATATGATTTTACTAATGGTAAGCTGATTTTGTCTATTAACTCAGCTCTTCAGAAATCTAATGCTTCTATTATGTGAATAGGTGTTGAGTATTTTTGTAACTCTTTCATGTAGTCTAACATTTGTTAATATAATTTAATTTTTTTTAAATATAGACCCCTGGCAGAGTATTTCTTCCTAAGACAATTAATTGAAATTCAGACCAGCTCAGTCTGTAAACAGTAACTGCCATCTGTGATTTGTAGGATCTGGAACCAGACTTAGTAATGTCACTGTACTGTATTGACAAATTCAGATTTAAATCCATACTAAAGGCAGGGTATATAAACTACATTGTAAAGAGGAGAACATGTAAAATGAAAGTAACGTTTCTTGTCTGTTTTCTGTCACCTTCCTCAGGCGTGTTTGGATTGTATCTGTCGAGGTTGTCAGAACTCCTACATGGCCAACGGCGAGAAGAAGCTCGAGGCCTTCGCCGTGCCAGAGAAAGCCTTGGAGCAGACACGGCTCACACTCGGCATCAACCTCACCAGCATTACAGCGGCTGCGGCGCTCCGCAACCCAACAACCACCAGCATCCGCGCTAACACGCTCCTCAATGTTGCCACAGCAACAGGGACCCCCGTAACCACAACCTTTCTGTCTCCCAGCTCTTCACAAGAGCCCAACTATGAGGACTGGAGCTGCTGATTGGACAAAAAGGCTGGAACTCCAAAAACAGACAGCTGAGTGCTGATTGAATGTGATGGCTGATCATTGTGTGTCTGACAACCTGTACCTCCTCCCCCCCCCAGAGGGGAGGCAACCTATGGCAGCTATGGGTCTGTCCTGTCCTGTAACCTGCTTGGAAAATGCTGAGTACTAAGACTAGCATGGGTGTGCCAAAGCCTTCTGTATTGTGCCTGTGTGCCCGTGAGTATTGTTGCCTGTTTGTAGTTAAACACTTATACTAAGTTCCACAACTGGTCTGTACTTCAGAGGTGCTTTTTGTTCACAGACATACAGTAAGAGGCAATACAAACACGCACCAGGTTTTGTTTTTCTTTAGTGTGCACCCAATTAAGTATATTTGTGTCCGCATAATGGAAACAAAAGCTGCATCAGCATATTTCACTCACTTGTCAAAGCGTTTTCCATGTTTTAGTATTATTCCGTGTATGTTTAAGAAAAGGATAATTGGTATCAGGACGGCCCTTACTAATCCTTAACTCTGTATGTGTTCACACCGTAATTGTGAATGACTCTTGTGACTAATCAGTGAAGAACTGCTCTCACACACGACTGTATGCCTTTTCTATCTCATTAACTCTCTCAACCCAAGTACTGTCAGCTGTTAATAAATTTGTCTTAATGAACTTGACTGATGCAGGCATTGTACAGGCAGCAAGGTAATGTCAAAGCACTTGGCTGGCTCCACGGTTTTTCTGTATATGTGTGTGTGTGTGTGTGTGTGTGTGTGTGTGTGCCTGCTGAGATTTACTGTAATGTCAGTGGGGAGGTGGATGGTGGGTTGTAAGCACTTAGTCTGATTGGCCAAATTACAACTTTAACCATTGGTTACCATAGCAATAGGAGCACCACAAGGAGCCCCCCCAGCTCTCGTGCGCACACGCAGTTGTTTACAGTATTGCCATTCATAGACTATAGCAGACTTTCTTCTCTAATATTACACAGTTACCTTTTAACTATGGAATTGTACATTACTCTGTGTTTTTAGATAAACTGAAGCCATAGGTTGTCATTAACACAACAAAATATCCACTGGGTGTGCGTTTTTCCTACAGTTGTAGTGTCCTGACTGGTTAGAGACCAACTCAGAGACTATTTTTGATACTAAGTGTTTGAAATTTGGTACCACTGTCTGTTTTGTGTGTGTGTGTGTGTGTGTGTGTGTGTGTGCGTGTGTGTGTGGTTTGATTAAAGCACCTTGAAGCCCTCCTATAACCCAAGAGGCTTTGTATTGTTTGTGTTTGTGTTTACTGTCTCAGCTATACCTACAACATGTTTGTCAGTCCAGTCATGGTGACCAAAAAGAGACTGAAGGGGAGAGAGGACTCAGGCAGACCAAACAAACACCTTGGTTGTCGACTCAGACCAGGGAGTAGCAGGTGGATTAAAGTATGATCAGAAAATATGATCTATCTTCCTGTGTGTGTGTGTGTGTGTGTGTGTGTGTGTATGTTTCAAAATGTGTTTCTTTTGGGCATTACTTGAACCCTGATTAGTTTATTTTGTTTGTTTTTTTTATGTAAAAACTCTTTATTTGAGGAGTGACCCTTGTTATTGCTGAAACATTCACTGCCATAATATGGAAAACAGGTAATACAACATGAATTAAATGATAGTTTTTTACTTTTTCAGTTTTGTGTCTTTTTGCGTACAGGGGATATCTGACTGAAGTGTACTTAAACTGTCACAGATGGGTTTCCATACAGTGGATCCTATGTAGATTGAGATTTGTTGTTGAGGAAGAATGTGGAAAATGGAGTGTTACTGTTTACACTGATAAATGTAATAGTTTTATACTGCACATTCATTTATTTTACATTAAACGCAGTGCTAGAGAGAAAAATCTGGAAATAACGGTCCAGTGAATGCTAGTTGTCATGCCTCACCTCCATTATCACACGTTATATAGGATTCAGTATTCACTGGCTGGGAACCACAAATATTCATGGCAGTTCGTCATAACTTGTTGAGATATTGTCATCTGTTCAGCTAACTGCTAACATGGCCATTAGGTCATGAACTTTGTGGGATAGTTTGTTCTTTCACTCTATTATTATTATTGACACATGGGAAGTATGAACCTGTTACATCTAACCTGTATAGAAACTATTTATGAATACATTTATCCAGCACTTAAAGTCATTAGAATGGTATCTACTGGATATGTAATTCTTAGTATCACAAAGAAGGAATTCAGCCATAAAAAGAGGCATTTATGTTTGATACTTATTTTTAATAATAAAAAAAAAACCTGTTAAGTGTCATGTGTCCAATACCGCTGTCAATTCCAGAGGATGACAACTTGTCTGTTGACTGTTTGACCCGCAGGCAGAACAACTCACTCGGGTCTTGAGGGCGTTCACACATGAGAGCACAACATTTAATCTGCATCTTTTGTACTGCTCCAGATGTCTTGTGCTCTGAATGCACCACATAATCCATGTCTTCTCTGTCATTCAGTACTTTCTGTTTACCAGCCTTGAAAACAGAAATACTGTGTGAAGTGATCGCTGCTGGGGTAAATACACACATCACACAGCTCTTCTTCCTTGCCACTCTTAGGTGACTGAGAGTCTGTCACTGCAGCTTGGTTTGGTCATATCCCTAAAGCTCCATGGCCCCTGAAGAAGTCCTTTGTGCTCCTCCCAGTTCATCCTTCTCCAATCCTGTATCCTCACACAGCTGCTCATATTGTCAAGCAACTTCTGTCAATGTCTACATCAAGTCATCCTAGTCTGACTCTCTCTCTAGCCCACCAGGAAGGCCCCAAAGTAGCTTGCCCTCCTGTCCATCTCCAAGGTGCTGGCATTGCTAACAGTGATGAAGATGCGATCAGCAGGCTGTAGAAAGGCAGTACCAGCTTGGTGCAAGGAGAAAAGACCGGGTTCTTGACCGCGAGGCCAGCAGACACCCCGGGACGATTTCATCAGCAGGATGGGCGCCATGTAGGAGCTCATCTGTGGACACACCCCAAATACAAGATCAACTTCCATAAGCAAAGCACCATAAGCATACAACCTATTAACATAGCATTCATTTCTGCTAACATCTGAAACGAGTTGCTTTGTTTCACAAGCATGTTCCAATTTCTTTACTAGGCTGCAAAAAGTATCACCTTCTTGTAGATGTACTGGACAAGCTGCACTCCCTCCTCCTCCTTTGTTTCCTCTCCCTTTACCTCCCCTTCTGTTTCCCCAGTGGAAGGGAGTCTGAAGTAGGTCTGGGCGTAGATATAGTAGAGGCCCGCTCTGGGCACCAGCAACTCTCCTCCCCTCAGCTCCATGCTCTGCAGGAAGGATAGACCTGTCTGGCCCTCCCATGCTCTGATTCGCTGCCCCAGGTACCCCCTGCTGCTCCGCGAGCCTGCAACAGCACATAAATAAGCAGAATCACACACAAAAAAATGTATTTGGATTCATTTTTACAGGTGTTTCTTTCTTTTCACTTGCTGGAAAATGTAATGAATGCAATGGCTTGTCCAAAAGACAACTACAGGACATGGCAGGTTATGAGAAAGCAGCTGCACAGCTGGTCCTGACAGGCAGGCAGAAAGATGACATTACTGAATTTGAAAGCAGCTGGGAAACCCCTTGAAGCACATTCCTCACTTTTTGAAAAACAAATAACTATGTATACTGGATTTCACTTATACTGCTTTAATTCTCCTCACCCTCTGCTGTAGGAGACTCAGTGGACGAGATGACACCTGTCACATGGGCTGCAACTTTAGGAAGAGGGGCCCCTCGGACTCCAGGGCTCAGGAAAGGCAGCACCCCCGTCAGCTTATCTGTGAAAACACAAGCAGATAAGAAACACGGATACACAGGACACTTCTAGTGGAAAAAGTCATACTTCCACCCATTAGTAGTAACTGACAGTCAGTGGAGATATTTTTCTTACTTCTCATAGCAGTGGATATCTCTCTCTGGAATCTGTCAGCCATCGTCTGAATGAAAAACACCCAGAGAAACAAAAAGACAAAGAGGCAAGGAAAAGAGAGTGAATTAAATGATATCTGCTCCTCCTGTAGGTGTCTTTAAATCTAAATAAACAGCATTCAGTAATTCACCAGGGACCCTGTCACTCCCTTGACTCATCCAGTCCTAATCAATGGTGTCTGAGTAACACATTTTTGAAAACACCGTGGACCAAATGTGTAATATGTTCTGTGTATATGCTGCTCACTAGTGTCTTGAATACAATTAGAAAAATAAAGAAAAAATAATCCTATTCCCAAAAACATGACAGAAAATAGCGTATTTTCTCTCACACTTAGAGATGTGTATTGACGTTGAGGTAACAAAAAATCAAACAAAACCTTCTCTATGCGGTAGTGGAGCTGTTGCGTGACTTGCCAGCAGGGGTCGCTCTTCTTTTCCTGAGCTGCTGACTCTTCCAACCCTGAGTGCAGATTCGTATTTATCAGGCAGGACACACTGCTCCTAGAGAAGCTCTCCCGCATCTGTCAAGGAAAAAATAAGTTCCAAAAAAACATGCAATGAGGTCTGAAGTGTGACCCCGGACCAATCAGAGCTCAGGACTGCATGGATTGACTTTATAAAGGGGTTTTAGGAGCTCTGACGGCTTTTCATAATGTCTGAGTGAAACATGTTGCTTGAAGCTGTCCCTCCTTCTGAACCTTAACTATTCTTCTTTCCTTAGACTGTTTGCTGTTATGTACTCACGTTAGAAGCTGATGTTCCTGCATGAAAGAAGGTAGGACTTTTATGCTTCATATATAATAAGTATCTAAAATATTATTCCTGCACAGTGGTGACATGAGGTACTTGTATGTTCCTTAATCTCATTTACTAATTCCATTGTATGCTACATTTTTGAGGCAACTGTACATTTCACACTAGCCTGCATTTAGCCTGTAAGTGATGCTTACACATGAATTCATCCATTATCCCATAAAATAATACTTTATTCTGAGACGGGCCGTTCTATATAATGTGTACTTTTGGTACTTTAAGTACATTGTGATGCTAATACTCATGTACGACTTGCATGAATGCATGGCTTACTTGTACCAGAGCATTTCTGGTATTGTTGGTTTTCCTTAAGTATTACATGTGAGTAGTTCTTCCACTGCTGTAGGTCCAAAGTGGTGCCATAACGCATATTTTAGCCCAAATGGTATAACCGCTGTTTTGTTTGTGATAGCCTCCTAAATAGTTTTAAAGTCTCGTCTTGTAAAACGGTGTCACTGGCTCAGTAACTTATCCTTTAACAACAACCCAGATTACAGTGAAAAGCGCCACTTTTCCCCAGTTAGAGTCAGTTTGATGGACTCTGTTTGTAAGATTAAGGGGGAGACAAACTCAGATCTTACCGTGTTCAGGACTTTGTTGAAGTACATAAAGCTGACAGCAACCGTGATGGTCTGGAGGAGGATCGCTGCGAGTATGATGAGTCCCAGACACTGGAGCGATATAGAAATGGCCATATCAGAAAGGCACCAAAAAGACGCACTGAAAACGCAGGCAGGACAAGTCGGATCAAGCTCCGCTGCATTTCTGCTCTGGAGGAGGAAGAGGGAGGAAGGGAAACAGCAGCATTTTGTAGGTGGAGCGCAGGAGGTATGGAGCTATACGACAGCCCCAAGATGTCACTGTTAATAACCAGAAAGCAGGGCGCTTTAACGCTGCACATGCAAGTTCAGGACGCCTTAAAGGGCTGTCAGAAATGTAGAAACTTTGTTATTTGATGATTTATCGCAGATGTAGCCCATTTGTGACTGCAATTAAACGTTTGTGATCATTTGGACATGTTGATTCTTACAGATGGCCCAGAATGTAACTCACCTATGTAGCAGATTATCTTCGTGACAACACAATCTCACCTTAATGTCCATTTAATAGCTATTTTATAGCTTTTGATTACATTTCATGATCATCTGCAGGTGGAGATTGCCTAGTTGCCATGGAGTTGTTTTTCCTGATCACTTTGGGACTTCTATCTTAAATAAATAAGCAAGTCATATTTTTCTTTTCACAGTTTTTTAAAGTATATATATATATCTCATCTTTTGACTTTTGTAGTAAAACAATGCTGAACTGTTCATTTTTTTCTGACTTCTATAATGTAAAGTCTTGTGGTTATGTGCAGGTGACAGGTGCAATAGTCTTCCCGTGTTTGAAATTTTATTCCTTTATGCATTTCAAAGTAGTCTTGTGCCATTCAAATTCCAATTTGTTTAGATATTATTTTGTACTTCAGTGTGTTAAAAGTAGTTGTTTTTTTTTATGACTTCCAGTCTCCAATTCTGGAGCACAAGGTAGCACAGGACAGGCTAACTGTGGAGAGCACAGAGGCCCAGGGACTTTATTATATGTGGTTTATTGACTGTGTGATGACTTGTATATGACAGTCAGAACCAGACGTAGAAGCTTGACTAAAGTACATCACTGTATGAAAGTTTCAGTACAGGGCACATAACAGTTATCAGCATCTGAGAGCAAGATGAAAACAGCCTTTTTTCTTCTCTTTCCTGCTATTGTGAAGTGATGTGAGAGAATGCTATCCGATTAGTGCCAAATGACCCTCCATTGTTAGGCCTTCGGTGCAGCCCTAAATAGTCTCTGTCACAGGGGAGTCATTGAACTTTCAGAACTTAATCTTGAGTGATTCCTGATGGTTCCTGTACTTTCATTCCTTCACATTTAACCCCTGCTCCATTGTCCATGTAAGGAAGTAAAGGAGTTTATAGCTCTTGGATGTGGAAGCTTTCTCCCAGTAATCGAAGCCTGTATTAAAGCATTTAAAGGACATTCATACCACCATGCACGCAGCGATAATGTGCACCTAGTCGTGCCATATATACCGTAGCAGGTTGACAGTTGGTAGCACCAGACTCCTCTGAAAATGTTTCAGTGAGAACGGCAGCTGAAGAAAAGAAGTATTCTTTGGTTCCTTTACTGATTGATATTTCAAAATGCGGAAGAGAAAGTGATAAGTGGTTTCCTGTGTTGTGTTAAATGAGTCACTTCCCAGGCTTGTCAGAGAGGATGAGCATAGGAGGTGAGTGATATCTGAAGACAGTCTGGCCTCAGGCAGGAAAGATGACACCCTGAGAGACATGCCTGTCTTCAGTCCCATGGCAGACACACACAGAGAGAGGGAGGCAATGTGTGGGGAAATGCCGTGGCAGCATCAAATCCACCTACCCAAAACCACTACCATTTAAAAATACATTTTCATTTTCCACTCTTTATATGAAAAAAATTTTTTTCACCTCATAGGCCAATCCAGTCAGCGACGTTTAACTTTGTTCGCATGCAGCAGGCCCTGACTGACTTTAATCCTCTGGTGTTTCAAAACGTCAGTAGTTTGACATTTTTGGGGCATATTCTAATTTGCTGTCCTGCCAAGAGTTAATCTGGAAGATAGAGACCGCTCTCATGTGTGCTGGTTCAGTATGAAGATATAACTAGCAGATGGTTAGCTCAGAATAAAAACTGGAAAGTCTAAAGGTTTGACAGACTCTGTAGACCAACACCGCTAAAGCTAATCTAGTCACACATTGTGTCTTATTTGTTTTATCTGCCCTAAAACCAAAGTTCAGTTTTATTGTGTATTCTGTTCCCATGTTTAACTGTGGGGAGAGTGAACAGTAGTGAGGCAAACACACAAGACAGAATAATGTTGAATAGTAATTGTTGCAGGGTTTATTTTCATGTGCATTTTATGGATTATAACTTGAAAACCCTGAAACCAAACTTTGGTTAACACCAACTCATCAACAGCTTATGTCTCTGTGGTTCTGTGAAACTGTTGCACACAGTGACTCGTATCAAAGTCTTTTCCAAACCCTGAATCTGAAATCAGTTACAAGAGTAATTGGAAACAGGAAAGCATAAGGAGAGCGGCTGCTTCTCTGGAAGTTAAAGCTGTTTCCTTCTAAGCAAAGAACCTGAATAAAACCCAGAAGACAGGTAATGGATTTAGGGAATGGCTCACAGTCCTTCCACCCTCCTCTGCCCTGTACTCCTCTTTTCTCTCCCCCCTGAGGCCTATCCTCTCAATGTTCCTCTCAGTAAAATCATGGAATATCCCTAAATTCCCATCAGAGCATGACACCTGCTCATTGTCTCATAAAACAAAGACGCTGAAAAATGCTAGTGCAGCATAATGCATGCAGACATTTGCCAATGACTTAGTTAATCTGTCAGTGGAAGGGTGTTTCCCTAATAGGAAACAACTGCATGTGAATGTGGGAGCACAGAAACTGAGCCAAAACACACAGGTTAATATCTACCTAGTAATCCTTCATTTTTGTCATCTATTATTTTGAATGTTATATAACTAGGTCCTTTAGCCAAAAGAACATGAAATCAAATCCAAAAGTAGAATCTTTTAAGTAGGCTAAGGGTAGGCCAAGGGTCACATTTGGTTATGCAGTTGTTGTTATTCTTGGATTACTGTCACCAACACAATGTGTAGGCAGCATTTTTTCCTGTTGCAGCTGGCTGAGATACAGCTAAGAAGATGTTCTGCAGTGGAAGAAGTACTCAGATCCCCAAGTAAAAGTAACAGTAAGGTAAAATACTCTTACAAGTAAAATGTTACTGAAGTAGAATTACATAAGTATTAGCATCAAAACAAAATGCTAAAAGTATGCACCGTGCAGAACGGCACATTTCACATTAATGTATTTCACTGGATTTGATTACAATTACTGGTGCATTATTGCTTATTACATTTAATGTTGCAGCTGGTAAAGGAGGAGCTAGTTGTAACATGCTTTTAATTTGAATTACTGCTGGGTAGCTTGTGGTTTTCCCACCAGCGATCAGTAAAGTCAGAGGATTATAGTCATTTTTGTATGAATGGGGGGCCACTAGAGGGCGCCATTGTAAGTGATACTTTCTGGTGCTGCTTTAGATATTCTCTCTCCCTCCTGAAGCCCCTGGGTAAGAACCAAAAGCATGTCTGAGCATGAAAACTGTTATGAGCTGGTGCATTCTGTAGTAGAGTATATATGCAGCGTGTGTTATCTGTTTAGCAGCTGAGTCATCAGAACCACTGTGGTGTTCAATCCCTCCATTTTCAGGAAAAGGTTATGTGGCTGTGATGTTGTGTTTTTATGCAGGTATTAACTATTTCTCTTAGCTGGTCAGTGTTAGCCATGTCCCTCTTCACTGTCAGCAGATTGTGAACTGCTAATATCATTTCAAATTCACATGTACAGGTACATGAGGCCCCTGAGCTTAGATCCTATATTTTTACACAAAAAGCAGATGTACAAGCCCTTGAGTAGGACTAAGATTGACAAAGAAAGTGCTAGTGAATTTGTACCAGTGGAACACACACACACATACTGTATGCATGTGCCTACCACTCACGTACACACACATACACACTCTTACAAGTTGTCCTGCAGCCAGCTGATGTATCGTCTGACTGCCCGTTTGCCTGCATCAAATTCCCTGGATAGGTAACCATGAAAGCCGTCTTCGTAGTGGTCGTTGGTAACTGTGACTCCTGCATCCTGCAGGCGGCGTGCGTACATCAGCCCGTCATCCCTCAAAACATCATATTCGCATGTTATGATGTAGGCCCGTGGGCATTTGGCCAAAACCTCTGGTCCTGCCAGCAGCGGTGCCGCCCGCACATCCAGCAGCCCGGGCACCTCCTTCACAAGCCCCTGCAAACCTTTTTCAGCAATCACAGGCTTGTAGTTCTTCTTGAATTTTGGGGGCAGGAGAACGGTCCAGTCGATCCGTGCCCTCAGCTCTGGGGTGATGGTTGAGTGGTGTAAGGAGCTGTGGTTGTTCACCAGGAACTGGGGCAGCAGGGAAAGATCCACACCCAAGTACTGGAGCCAAAAACGAACCATGAGGGGCCGGTAGAGGATGGGTATGTGTTGGTTCTGCACGTAGGAGGGCGTGTTGAAGTCCACACCTTGGAGCACTGGGTAGATCAAGGCCTGAGCACTGAACTTCACAGTCATTGTGTCATCTATGGCAATCTGAGAAAATACAGACACACGTGAGGCACGGCACCTACATTCTCCTGTAGGAGTGGGCTTCTACATGTACCTCCTGAGCGACTGCAGCAGCCAGGTTTCCGCCTGAACTGTCTCCTGACACAGCCACACGCTCGGGGTCAATCGCATACTTGGCCAGAACCTCTGGGGACAAGAAGTGTTGGGCAGCAGCGAGGCAATCTAAGTACGGCACTGGAAAGCGCACCTCTGGATACAGGCGATACCTAAACAGACAGTGGTGGCAGGTGGTAATTTTACTGGAGCTTTAGAAAACACTGGATCATCTGACTACAAGTCGTCTTTCTACAGTTGTCATAGGACGTCCTATTTAACCTGTGAAAATATTTTCATACTCCTCTGGCTCTGAGAAGGACTTCAAGCCTGAGTAAAGAGGTAAAAAGTTAGAGCAGCTCTCTATCAGCAGTCGATCTCTTTCCTTAAGAGCAGGAAAACATTGAAACAGTAGATCAGTGTTGCAGGAGGGGAGACACTTACTCAACAGAGACCACAACAGCGTCGAGCTCGTCAGACAACATGCGGGTGAGGGCATCATATGCACCCATCTCTGTGAAAGTGAGAGAGAGATGGAGGATCGTGTCAAAGTAACAAACAGCAATGTTCTACTGAATCATGCATGTATTTGAAAATTTACTGTGAAGCACAAACAGACATGCAAACAAAGTTACTACCCAAACTCTTGTTGAATCTGGACAAATCATTCCCCTTAATATTAGAGACTAAGATTAGATTAATATTAGATGACTTGATACTCTTCATTGCAGGTTTTGGAAGGCCAAAATTTAAATGTTACATTTACAATAGCTGCATTTGAAACCCATTTAAAAGATAAAAATAAAAAAAAGATTTGAGGAAAGAGCTCTTATTTTTACTTCAGGACAGCAGTAACATCTGATTAGTACTCACTGCTACTGCCGAAGGCCCAGCCTCCTCCATGGAAGTACACCAATCCCCTCCTCAGATGGCCCTCCCCTCCAGCCGGGGGCTCATAAACACGTACTGGGATGCCAGCGAAAGTGATGTCGCTGACCTTCACTCCCGGCACAACCCCTCCACCAGACTCAGAACCGAATAACCCCTTCACCACATCCACGAAGCCCTTTGTGGATTGTCCAAAAGATTTCATGGAGTTGTCCAAGCCCAGCCAATCCTTCAAAGAGGCCTGAAGACAGAGGAGAGGGGGGAGAGTAAACAAGACTCAAGACATGCTGTATTCAGGCGGCGACAACAGCATGTATGGGTAAAGACGAAAAGCATTCATCTCCTGTCAGGAACTTGAGTCACCGCTGTCTCACCCAGTCAACTCTGTCCTTCTGCACTGCAGCTTATTGATATGTCTGCCGTTTTCCCCATAAACCTCTCAGGATGTCTCAATAGTCGGGTTCAGCCGAGGCCAGATAACACAGCTGCATGGCACAGCGGTGGCTTGGATCCAGTCTTTTATTCCAAGTGCAATCAGCATTGTCAACTAAAAAGCTGAGACACAAATATTTCTCCACCATATTTTTACATTTGAACCCTTTTAATGCCGTTTTAGGTATGTGTATTTATTTAGCCAGTTAATTGTGTTTTATACTTCAGTACCTGTTTGTGTTTTTACTGCCACATCTGTGCCATATGTTACACATTCTTTTGCTGCTTTTACTTTGGTGACCTACAGTTTTTAACTATAGGATAACAAAGTTGTACTGTTATGTGTATTGTATTCTGTTATCAAGAACATCCTTTACATTAGTGAGTTTTAATATTTTTTTTCATCAACACTGTTTTCAGTGGAGTATTTTCTTCTTCAACACTTCGTACTCAGTCTACAGTATGCTATAGACTTTCAATGTTATAAAAGAACAGATTTAAGACTTAAAAA
This sequence comes from Monopterus albus, assembly GCF_001952655.1. Taxonomy (NCBI): domain Eukaryota; kingdom Metazoa; phylum Chordata; class Actinopteri; order Synbranchiformes; family Synbranchidae; genus Monopterus; species Monopterus albus. The sequence continues at coordinate 702,010 of NW_018128056.1, read as the reverse complement.
TGACTGAACAAGCTACATATTGAAGAAAAAGTCTTGAATTTGGATGATCTGCTTTGTATCAAAGTTAAATGATCATAGTTCTCTCTTTTTTTTAATACAATAAAGCATTAAATGCCTTGTATTTATAGTATTTGCTTTGGAGTCAACACGCCTTTGCAGATGCACATTCATCTGTAGCCAACAGCCAGTGTGGCAATAAGTGACTGAAATCATCAATACCTCACGTACACAATCACTTTCAAAATACAGAACAAAGGTAAACGGGTCACTGTCCCCACAGTCCCCCAGTTTGAATGAGCCCTAAAAACACCTGCTGTCATCTTGTATAGGAGTCATACAGTCTGCTCACAAGATGCACTACTTCAAATAGGTACACGTTGTAAAACGCTGATTATGCAAGTAGTATTTTCCAGGGCCGCCTCAACAAACCCACTAGTAGCCTATATTAAATTTGGCCATTTCAGGATTAGTAGGTAGAGTCAAAGTCCAAGTCCGACCAGGCAAAGTGTGTCGTGTATTTCATCGCCACCACTATTACACAGCTATTAGTGAAGAAGTAGCTGCACAGAGAATGTAAAGCCTTTGCTCAGATATTAATAACTGCAGCTGCACACATCTGCGAGCATCTCTCTTACAAGGTGCATCGCTGATCGGAATCCAGCGTCCAGCAACATCAACTTCCACGGCTCCTGGATGGCATCTGGCAGGGGGACGTACACGTAATAAGCCACGGCCACCGTTAGTAATATTGTAACTATAACTGGAAACAGCCTCATCTTATATCTGGCACCTGCACTGTCTTCACTGTCTCCAGTAGGAACCAGATCGACTCGCTCTGATCTGTTTCTGCGGGTCTGTCTGGGACTGGCAAAGCCAAACAGGGTCCAGAGTTAGGAAACGCCTGAACGTCAACACAGAATTAAGCACTTCTGTTACGAGTGTTCAAAATAAAACCTTTAACCATTTGACAGCTTTTCCTATGAACCTCTAAATGGAATGTTTAGCCTAATTAATCGATAGAAATCTGCTACCGGTGCTTTCAGTAGCCTACTATCTGAACTAGCTTGATTCAGATTTGACTCGTTTAAAGAACGTATGTTGTAACGAAGGCAGTAGATAAGTTTGAGCCGGAACTGTGTTATTATACAAATGTATAATAAAATATAAAATCATTTATCCACCCGTAAAACTCACGCTAAGGTTACTCTATCGAAAAAAAAAGTTAAAACCTCATACTTTTCTTCTTCAGAAATTGAACATAAGCCACACTTTTATTTTGAAAGCGGAGGAACAACATGGAATTCTGGGAAATTGAGACGTCAGTGGGTACTAAGTTGTATTACCCACACGTGACCGCAGAGAGGCACAATAGAGCTGCGGACGGCAGACAGTCAGGACTCCATTCATTAAATCTGTTTTTATAAAAGTGTTGTTAGACAGTGTGCAGTTAAAATGCCATGGCTAAAATAACAACGTTGACTGGGAGATTATAATAACTGAACATTTTAGTTAAGTTTTGAAAATGCTAATTTAATCAAACTATAACGGCGTAACAGTGACACTGATAGAGGTACATATTTATCTCTGATGCAGTGTTAGTTTGTTTACAGATTAGGGCCGAAACATTTCAGAGCCATTTTGTATTTTTGCCACTTTTAGAAAGTGCAGTCTGGTGTGGACATTGAGCAAAGGCAGGAAAACAATCTGTGCTGCATGTGAAAGTAAAACACCTTTTCTACTTTAGACATTCAGTTTTACATTTTTTCAGCATCCCTGACAATGCTGTAAAGACCAACAAATACAACAGAGTAAAAACAAACAAGAAACCCTGGTATCAAACAGTATCAGTTGCAATTTTTTTAAAAGCTCTGAACAGGAGGGTGAATGATGTGGGGTGAAATTACTATAAAGCTGGTCAAAGATCAAGGGTTCTTTTTTTTTCACTGATGCATTTTCATGTGAATACATTAATACTGAACTGGAGTCTTACTGGAATGCATTAGCAGTGCAAGTCACTGGAATAGGCTCAGACTCATTATTCACGGGCTATTGATCCCTCCACAATACTGTTCAATCAGACTGTTTTTGGACTTTCCATCTGTTTTTAGATTGTTATTTTCTTTTGAGGCCAGCAATAGTGTTCAATATTTACACTGGGCCATTGCTTTTATTTTCACACCACTGAAACAACAAAACCAAACTTGAAAATCTGCCGTGTACATGTCTTAAAATTAAATCTATTTCAGCAATAGACTGTGTGTAACTTTATATACAGTTTATGATTTTAGCAGTATGGTGTGGTATTGATTTTCTTCTCTTTAACATGAGTGTTTTTTGTTTTGATAGAATACAAAAGATGAGCAAAAAGGAAATGTTAGTTCAGAGAGAGAAGGGGAGTCGTGTAACAAATTTCACTAACTGAGGACATTGCAGCCTATGTGGTATTAACCTTAGATGACTACAGCCACAGTGGTGCCATGTGACTGGTTTTCAAGACTGGTCTGAATCCTTGTCGCCATCAGAGAAAGGCAAACAGCAGCATGGTACAGTCAGTAGCGCCATAGCCAACAGGTCAAAGTCTCTCAATGTCATCTTCTCGCTATCTCCCAGTACTATTTATCGCTCTGTTTCTTCATATGGTATGACTTTTAAATGGCATCTGTCTGTCCCTGGTGGCTGTGTGTGAGAATATAAACAAACGTCAGAGCTGATGTGGCTCTGACCCCTGCACTGGGCCAGTTTTCCAAAACACTGCAAGCAGACCATGTCAAATTAGCCTCTTGGAAAACTAGAGTAGAGCTCCCAGGAGAAGGCATGGTTGAAGAAGATCATAGTGGCATCTTTAATCCAAAAATTGATCAGTAATACTAGATCTGACAGGAGTGATCACCCTGTACAGTGATGTCATACATAACTTCCAGATGGATGTCAAGATTTATTGAAATGTATTTTAGGAATTATGCTTATTAACTTTCTTGCTGAGAATACTGATACCTCTCACATCTGTCCATTCAATGTAAAGCCATAGGCAAGAGCTGGTTAGCTTAGCTTAGCTGATCTTAGTTTATCTTAGCCTAGTTTAGTTTAGCTTACCTTAGCATAAAGACCAAAAATAGGGGGAAACAGTCAGTCTGGCTCTGTCTGAATGTTAAAAAAAATCCATCAGAACCTGTAATAATCACAAATAAGTTATATGTTGTTAGCTTGGCAAATAAGCAAACTAAAAATGTCAAACTATACCTCTGATGCATTCTCATTTGTCCACTAGGCCAAGTTGGCCCTTTTACTGCCACTTTCCATTTATATTTTGATCCCATAATCATGTTCAGGGCCCCCAGGTGCATTATGGTGGTTTCTTTATACTGTATAAGCCTACCTTACAGTGTAGTCTGGTATAGATAGAGGAAGAAATAATATGCAGGGGGTTTGGATGCATAATGTGGTAAAACTGTGACTCTTTGCTGAATATTAAGCATATAAATGAGAAGGACTGTGCTGCAGAATTGCCTGTTAATATTTCAATACTTTTTTCTGACATGATAACTTGATCACTGCAGTTCAGTCCGGCTGCAGTTACAGTTACTCATGACACACAGAGTTACAAACGTTTTGCAGTCATCTTGAAATCCTACAGGGGGTGAGTGTTTCACACACACACACACACACACACACACACACACACACACACACACACACATACAAGTGCCATACTTGCTCACTTTCCAAAAATCCCTCTGAATGAAAGTGTCAGCATGTTAATGTGATATATGTGCTTGCGTGTGTGCATTAAAATTCTCTCTTCCTGCCCCCACCCTCCTTGCCTCCTGTGTGTTGGTCTGGTGTCTCCCTCCAGTCTGTGGTATGGAGGGCAGAGAGAGGCCCAGGCCCAGGCCCCTCTCCTGTGTCACTTACTGGAATTACACGTATGGTCATTTAACATGACCAAATGCATATGGCAGAAATTCAGGTTTTCCATTTCAGGGAATCCTGTTTATGCAATGTGCTGCAGGGATCCTTTGTATTGTCATGATTCTGCAGGTGAAGCCATGAATATACAGTAGCTAACCTGTCACCAGTGTTAGATGTTTAGCCACTTATAGGTGACGTTACACCTAAAACCTAACTAACATCAACTTAAGTTGACCACATCTGTTGTTGTAAAGAAAGAAACTAACAGCCATGTCTCACGTCTACAGGAAGTAAGTTTTTAATAAAGGAAGACTGATTAGACAAAGGCGGATCTAGAAAATTCTGGATCTGTTGGCCGGGCTGGGGTATAGACTCAGAGAGGGGTGGCACATTTGAAAGACATGTAAAAAGTAAATGAAGTTCTATGAAATAAACCACACATTATTAAGAATCAAACTGGTTATTTTTTGTAAAGATAAGCTACATATGGTGCTTTCTTTAGCTAACTTTGCCCATTATTTACTCTCCACCAGGGACACAGCTGCTGCACCCCCCACTGAGATGAATCATGCCTAGTAAAAGCATTAAAAACGCTAGAGACTTCTGTTGTGGCGTTGTAGGAGTGATAAATGAAATTACAATATGGCATATGGATACAGTACAGTGTTTATGTTGGCACACACTAGACATACCTTCGTGCAAACAGTGACAGTAATGTATTGTGGTATTCAGAAATGTCATGGACAACAGGCCAGTTACATGCTTCAGCTGCAATGCAGATTCTATTTCTGAAATGACAAATGATGTCCTGTTGTTATTATGGTCACACCTTTAAAAACAGTAACATAAGTGGGCTGTTGTTTGTTCAAGGTGTACACAACGTTCTTAACTGATTCAAAGCTATTTACCCTGCTGCTGAGCCAATAGTAATCACCTGTTTCAAAATGAACGTGTGAACCATAGTGAAGATTTTTTTACATTATTATATTGTGGCTGGTGGCTTAGTAAGTGTTAGTTGTCTGGTTGTTGCAATAACAATGACTTGTTCTGTTACATCTGTATATTATGTGACACAATTTAAAGGAAGTGGCCCCAAATCATTGCAGTTGTTCTTGCAACATCACATGAGGCTTTGTTCCCCTGTAAGGAAGGGAGGGGGCGTGTGGCACAGAACTGAAAAGGATTCAATCCGACATCTCAAGCTGAATTCACACATTGTGCCATTAACAAGTGCAATGTGGTTTTTGTTTCCTTCACTGGGAGTGAGCACCGCAAGATAAAAAGACACCTGCAGACATTGCCAGTAAGAAAAATTGATCCAAAAAGAAACGAATGCATTGTTTTCATCTGTTACAGAAACTCTGCATTACATTTCAGTGGCATTGCTCTTGGGATGTCACATGCTTTGCATATAATTTACTGAAAGTGAACAGAAAAGTAAAGCTCTTATTTCAAAGTCTTCAATTCTGAGTCAGAGTGCACAGGACAGCTAACAGCAATATGGTTGAGAGATTTTCGGAATCTCCTTTAATTATTAAAAGCCCACACCAAACAGCCAGAAGCAAATACAGCCTCTGACTAAAGTTACCTTTAAGAATGAATTTAAATCTTTGCTTTACTGTAAAGGTGAGGAGGAGATACAAATCAGAAAGGACACAGTCTGATGTATTTTGTCCAACAGGGATCTGCCCTTTGCCAGAAAGCCATTAATTAATTCATTGTAGAAGTAGGAGAAGGTTTCAATGCTCTTCATCACCAGTTTCACAGATCCCCCCCCTCATTTTTCATTAAACCCCTCCCTTCCACTCCCAACCAAATCTTTCCACCACCAGCTCAGAGCCAGCTCATCTAGTTGCTGTCAGACTCAAGTTTTCCATTGGTCTCCTAGACTTCAGAAGATGAATGGCATAGTCCATTCACTGTAGCCAAAAGCAGAAAGCACATCAGTTCCTTCAGTTTGTGCACCCCCCCCAGTTTGGAAAAAGTGTCAGGCTGGCAGCTGGCCTGGGCAGTGAGAGGTCAAAGGTCAGGTGTCAGATAGGGACTGATGTGGACAGCTGCATGCCTCAGCCCTGACCTTTAACCTGGAGGTGCATGAGGACAGTGCTGTACTGTTCTGCTGAGGCGAGATGCAGCTGTTTTACCACACAAACACACAAAACGTCTGTGAAAAACAGTGGCAAATACTAACAACTGAATCAAAACATGCAGAAACACACATAAGGCAGCAGAGAATAACATGAACATGATTAAAAAACACACAGGCGAGTATGCACACACACTTCCTCCCATGGGATAATCAGCCAACACCCACTCTCACTCTCATGATCTTCTCTCTGGTCTAAATGGGATCCTGATGTTCTCTTAACCAGTCCGCCACACTCACCCCTGCCCCACACCTCCTTCGGCCACAACCGAGGCTGTTAAACACGGTTTTGCGCTCCTTTCCTTGTTCTCAGCTGCTGCAGAGCGACATTGACAAGAAGCAGCTGTTGTGGTGATGAGAGCGTGTGAGATGCAGTAGGCAACAACCAGAAAAGATAAAGCAATAACTGAGCAGATATACTGACATATGGTGGGAGTTACCTTCAGCATACACATGCATGTTATAAATATGTGAGTGACTGCCATTTTATCAGCACATTAGTCTGTGGTTCCGGCATGTGAGATTTCCTTTAGTAAAGTTGTAGCTTGACTGCTTTAAAGAGAACATCTGGACACAGGAGCAGCAGCTGAGGACCTTGAGATGTTGGGAAGTTGCACTACATCTATACACAAACTGAAGAGCCTGGCTAGAAGACAGGAAGAGGGTGTCCTGGTGTGCAGAAGGGAGCCAGTGTGGCCAGCTGGTATCATGTAGCACACTAATAAAACTCTTCCCTGTCTATAAACAACTCCCCGAGGAGGCAAAACTTAAACTCACAAAGATGCAGAGTTCAACAGGCCTACTCATAGTGAGCGCACACACACAGGCAATCTGACTCACCTTGTAAAAACACATGTGTAGTCAAGAGTTTTATTAACTTGGGTTTAGTAATAAGCTCTCCTCTGCCAGATTTAGGCCTGGATAGCTGTGCTGTGGTGTGTGTTCATTTATGTGGGATTGTGTGACCTTGTTGTTCTTGGCTTTATGTGTGATGCTGTATTTCTGGCGTCTGTTGCTTTCAGCAGAAGCTCAAATCTGGGTTCCTTGCTCTTAACATATGTCCTTGTATATGTGTGTGTGCGTGTTCGGTGTATGTGAGCTGGTGTGAGGTGCTGAGTGACACTCTCTGTTCCATTTTGTCAGGATGTGTCAGCACCCTCATTGCTCTTTCTTGTTCTTCCTCCAGCCCTCCCCGGTGCATACAGCTCTGCAGCATAGCTCTCTTTAGACCCTCAAACCGAATAAAGAAAAACTCCCCAAAACCCTGGAAAAAATCCCCAGCTTAAAAGAGCATTCTTCCTGCCTAAACCTAATCATATTTTGTTTCCCATAACCGCTACACCTCCCTAAGCTCAACCACTATGCACAAATATTGCAGAAAGCATTACAGTTAGAGGTAACTGATAAAATATATTTGTTTGTTTGTTTTGGCAGTTGGGGTGAAATAAAGCTTTAAGATTTCCCTTCGTCATGAGAGGCAATAGGTGGTAATGTATCTGGGCAGTTTCCCAGATTTGGCAAACAAAATTAGACCAGGTAAAATGGTATTCTGCACTTAGCTGCCATCAGAGACTTTATGTAAGTGGTCTAAAATGTTTATGCAACTTTTTGTGGTCCTCTTCCTGTAACGCTGGACTGGCTCCTCCTCTAATTTATTGCTAGTGTTTATTTTTACCCTGTGGATAGGTCGAGGTTTCCAGCATGCACACACACACAAACAGGCCCTTCTTGTCATGTGATGCAGGCCTTGGGATAGTTGATGCTGTTAAAGGAGACATATTCTAGGAGGATTTGAAAGGGGTCTTAGGTGTGTGTGTGTGTGTAGAGAGAGAGCTGGAGAGCTTTAAATCAACCCATCACACATCATCCATCAGCAGATCTTACTCTCACTCATCAGTGTGGTAACATCACACTGCCAGCGATGCAACCACACACCATACTGCATTTTAGCAATTTTATTTTATTTATTTTTTAACCCCCTCCTTCGTTGTCTGCTAAAATCACAGTTTCAAGTCAATGATCCAGCGGCATCGACAGCCTCACCACTAACACTGATGCAGGACACAGAGTCACATCAACCCCTCTGACCATGTGGAAGTAGTAGAGATCATGCAATAGTAACAGGGGAGGGGGTCACAGCTCTACAGAGCAGATTTCCGTCTCTTTCAATTAAAGCAACACATGGAGGAATAACAAAAAAAGAGGCCTTTGGGCAATATCGTTGTTTTACTGTCAGCCATCTGTCTGATCAATTTATAAACTGTATTAGGAGCTGCAGTCAGTGCTGTAGTTGACTCCTGGTCTCCATAGAAACACAGGATTTGAGCACAGACATCTTGCATTCACCAAATTAGTTATACCTGCTGCCTGATGTGAGCACAGTGTTTTATCTTTATTCTGTATCATTGATAGATTATTCAAAGAGCCTCAGGGCATAAATCTCTCACACTGAAACTGCGGCGTTACAAGATCATTATATCTTTCAGTCCACAAAGCGAATTATTCATGTCGCAGACGCCTTAAAGCTACCCAGTAGAGTTCAGGCTTTGCCATGAGAAACTATTTTGTTGTTGATTAAAAGACATTTAACCGGTGTGACAACATATTCCTGAGCTGCCCCTAAACATCTGTGAGAGCCAGTTGTTTATCTTACTCATCTGTCATTATTCTGGAATACTAGACAGTTTATAGCTACATGAGTGATGATCATATGTTTATAAAAATAAATAAAGTAGAGCAGCTGCTACATCTGGCTGAACATCATGAAGGACATTTCTAACATATCACTTGCCCAGGGTCTATTTCTTTACACGTTTGGTATTAATATGTGGTATTGAGATTAAATAAGTGGAAATACTACAGTAAAAGTAAACAAATCTACCAAGTAGCCAAAAGATTTTGATATTACTTGTTATAAAGAATCGCTGGTGTAGGGCTACTGTCTGAGCTACTATTACCTAATGCATTCAATAAGCTGCATTATTTTGTTAAAAAGATTTGGGGTTTTATGAGGAAATCATTAATATTTGTAAGCCTGAGATATCAAATAATTATTTTAGCATCAGTACAGAAACTTATACACTGCACTGACAGTTCAAAAGATGCCAAGCCCTAATATCTAGGGCTGAAATGATGTCATTAAATTAAGAAAGTTATCAAGCAATAATTTTAATAATGGATTTGTCATTTAAGTTATTTTGAAGCAAAAGTGCCAAAAAAAAATCACTGGTTCCAGTATCTCAAATGTGAATCCAGTATATGCTGATGTCCTCATTTTCTATTAAAGCACGTTTAGGTTTTGGACAGTTAACTGAACCAAGCAACTTGAAGATGTCACCCTGGGCTTTGAGAAATTTAAATGGATATTTTTCACCTATTTGGACATTTATCAGATCTGTTGTTTGATATAAACGATAGTTGCAACATTAATATTCGCATGTAGTCTGGGCAAAAAGTATAAAATGAGACAAACGGAGTAAACTCGCTTCAACATGATGCAGCCAATTGGAAACACAAACCAGTCGAGCTGTCACTCTGCTCGAGCCCCCGCCCCGCCGCTCTGTTAACGGGAACTCCCCCTAAGTTCCCCGGTTCTCCTCTCTCCGCTCATTCTCTCCATGAGCTGTCACGCACATACACACTTACGCACACAACAGGGTCGCTGCATGTTGGAGCGAGCGTCCGCGCTCTCTCCGTCGTTCCCCGGTTACCGAGAGGCGGCTGTTTGTCTTCGCAGTCTGCGGCGAGCCACGTCGTGACAGAGTTTGGAAGCGGCTGAAGGAGGAGAGAAGGTGGAGAGAAAAGGTAGGGGATGGTGCCAAAAGGAGTCTTTTCCCTTGTCTCTGTTTAGAAACTTTACCGTGTGTTTACCGTCCTCACCGCCCGTCTCGTGCGTCGTAGGGATTTCGGCTGCTGGCTTTTTGGTAACGAGGGCGTGTTTATGGAAGTATTTCTGTTTGCGCGCGCGTGTACGCGCGTGCGCTTTCACATAGGGGGTGGGGGTCCTGTTGTGTCAAAGGAAGTTTAGAGACTGGACGCGCAGACTGTGGCGGATCATTGACTGGGGCAACCTGCACACTGCAAAAAATAGCCACATCCCATGTGAGTGAAATCTTCTTAAATGGGAAAAAATGTAGTTTTGTGTTTCACTAGTATAAAGAAAATACAGACTCAAGTACGGGGAGTTTTGGTTTGATACTGTGCACATGTCTGTGCAGATTCTCAGTCATCCAGGTCATAGTAAGCTGAAAAAAAACTTAGAATAAATAAACTGGACTAGATTTCTAGGTCGAGGACGTTTAACCTCTCATCCAAGAGGATACTGTGCACAGAAAGCAGAAAACACTTGTTGTAAATGGACATTAAAGTTATCAATAAGAGTGCACTTTTGCTGCATCCAGCACCCCATTAGTCTAAGAGCCTGATATTTGACTTTAAAGCACAGTTTGGTCAATGCATTGAATCAGGAAAGGTTTTAAAAACAGAAACAATTCAAAGTGCAAGGTGAAGAAATGCATTAAATGATATTTAAAAACACCAAAAATAGGAAGTGTGTGTGTGTGTGTGTGTGTGTCTGGGAACAGTGGTGATATCCTGTCAGATCCTATGAGGTGGGGGTCAGTCACAGAGTCTCCCCTCTGGAATTCTCCTAGAATAGATGTGACACATACACTTTGAGCAGTGTCTTCAGTCAGTTTAATGACTTTTCTTTAAAAGATGACTCATAATGACCTCAGTGCTGGGATTTCATAAACGCTGAAGTAGCATGTTACCATGAAATAGATGGACTATAGCAGCTGAGACGTTTGTGCACTCAAGATAGAACGTGTTCTTGATGCCGACTCTGATATGTCTCTTCTACTGTACATGTGCATGCGTTTTCAGTAGTTAATCTCAGTTTCATCCAGTCCAGCTAAGTCTGAATCACTTGACCTCTGCTTTGTTCGATCTGCTCTTGGAGCTGGATTTAGTCAGTTTTACAGGTGTTTGTCGGATTGCTGTTGAGTCGTTGAGTCGCTGCTCCTCATCATTATTTTGTTGTATCGTCTTCTTCTTAACACAGTAGTCATCAGTCACAGGTAGGGGAGGGATGTCTTGCTCAAGGGCAAAGTGCCCTTGGCTTCGCATCTAGTGTTCTGCATCCTAATGCTCTTGCAGACAGTGCAGAGTGACGGGAATGAGTCAGACAGGATGTGTAAGAGCAACAAACCATTGCTCTCTTGTTACTGCCTGGCCTGTTCAGGTGATGTACCTCTGAGATGATGGCTGCTTAAACGTGTGTGTGTGTGTGTGTGTGTGTGTGTGTGAGAGAGAGGATCTTGTCTCCTGTAACTTGAGCCTGGCTGGACACACTGACTCTTGGAAGGCTACAAAGACGGCTCTGGATGAAATGTGAGGAATGTGGAAGTTTGTGTGTGTGTGTGTGTGTGTGAGAGAGAGAGAGAGAGAGAGAAAGAGAGAGAGCATCAGCATCCTGGCATACACACATCCTAACACACATACCTACAGACACCAACACCACCACGATAATCAAAAACAACAACAACAAACAAACATGACTCTCAGACTCCAGCTTCTCCAGAAGGAGGATTTATTTTTTCTTGATTAATTGCTCAGTCTGAAATATGAAATAATAGTGAAACATCACAATCTTATAAAAGTCAAAGAAAAGCAGGTAATTCTTACAAATGTGACCCTGGAACAGCGTTTTTTAAACTTTTACCTGTAATTTGTTTCCAGTGTAAAATCGGTGGACCTCATTGAATGAAAGTGGTTGAAACTATGACTCTTAGCGATGGAACTGAACGGGAAAGGAAACATCGGAGAGGGTGTGAGGAAACAGTCTGAATGACAGAATTACAACTGTAGCAAATATTATTAAATGAGGCAATTTTGTACTTGGTGTCCATAGTTCAGTCTGTGAGCCAGTTAAGTACATAAGAAGGATCACTGACAGTGACAGTTTTTTTTTTTATATTGATCTGCTTAAGAACAGCAGCAACTAATTGATTAGTTGATCAAACAATTGAAAGTATGCAGAAAGTATTTAGTCATTATTTTGTCCTTCATTATAGTAAAATATCTATCTAAATCTATGGACTGTGGCTCAGACCTAGCGAGACTTTGGAAGATGTCACCTAGAAGATTTTAATGATTTACAGACCAAGCAGTTAGGTGGTTAATCAAGAAAATAATTGGCAGGTTAACTGAGCCCTAAATAGAATATTTTGGGCTTTTGAACAAGCAATTTGAAGACATCAGCTTGTGATCTGGGAATATGTGCCAGGCATATTTGCAGCTTTCTGACATTTTAGTCGTTACCAGATTAATTGATTAACTGAGAGGTTAAGTAATGTTGAAAAGAGTCATTTGTTGCCCAGCTAGGTGTCTCAGGTCTCATGGTTTCATGGCTGTGTGCATGCACTGATGCAGGAGAATGCTTGTGTGAAACATGATGTTAAACTAGCCCGGGGCCAGGCATACACTCCATGTGTAAACTTATCCACAAGTTTCAACCCACAGGGGGAAAATTAGTAAATTCACACTTTAGGAGACAGAGCGATGTCATGGAGTTTGCATTCTTCCGCTAGTGGAAGTGCCAGAGGTGGCTGTGGTTTTCCTTTTGTATCAAGTCATTTCAGCCCTTATCATCTCATACAGTATGAGCTGGAGTCGTCGTTCTCGATACTGTACCAAAATGGTGACACTATGTCAAAAGATGCTGGTTTGTCCTATCATTATCCATTACTCAAGAGCGACCGACACCAGTGTATTTATTTTAAATGACTGATCTGAGTAATTGCACCCTTTATTTTCCACTTTTTACACCATTACTCTTCTTGTTCCAGGCTCAGTTTCTCTTGTCTCCTTTCCTTTCATCTACACGTTGTGGAGGAGGTTGTTTTATGTGTTTTAACTTCCAGAGAAGTTGACTGATCAGTTGCTCTGTGGTCTGTTGCTTCCCATCTCGGATGGATGGTCTGTGGGTGGATTGGTGGGCGGATGGGCAACGGAGTCTGAAACTGTATTTATGTGAGCCATGGTTTTTCACAGTCCCTCACAGATGTGCTTCTTTTCACATGCGCTTGTTGTTCCCAAACTTTGTGGATATATGAGTGTAATCTGGGTTTTATTTCTCACATAGGTGTAAAAGAAGAGTTGGCGCCTAGCAACAGTATCCCATTGGAATACACTGGGAGTGCCTTGATGTAATGGAGTAATGACTGTGGTTGTGGTGGTTTACAGCAGACAGATGTGGGTTGGATCAGTGGGTTGAGTCACAAATCGTAGACTAACAACGTCTTGCTTCACTCCCGGTTACTTCAGTTCTATTCATATCAGTTTTTGGCATTTAATACAACAGCTCTTGTTTCCAAAGCATCAGATTATAAATAGCTTAATTTTCGATTATCCATGTCAAAATGACAACAAATGGTTCTGGTATTTGATATTAGATTTTTTTATGATATATGTTTGTTTATGATGTTTAGATGTCCAGGAGCATGTCTGCTCCCTGATGCCTTCTCACAGGTTTCTTCTATTTCTCCTGTTAAAGTTGGAGAATTTTTCCTTATCAAAGCTGAGGAGCCCTGCATGGAGTTGGTGCCATATAGTAGGCTGGACAGGTTGGAAAAGCCCTTTAAGCCCTTTCAAAACATCAACAGCACACTGGAAGGAAAGATGAGGTTACTGTTGGGCAGTGAGTGCCACTTTAATAATGCAGATCCAATGCATGTGTTGCTCTGCTCACCCTTTCTGCCTGTTTGGCATCATGGACAGCTTCTGTGGTACATATTTGGTTGGCCTTTATTGTGTCCATCTGTCCTTATTGACCTCTATCTGTACAACAAGTATCCTAATAGTGAAAATAACACAGTTAAAAATGTCTTTATATAGCACTTTACAACAACACCTGGTTGACCAAACTGCTTCCTACAATAAACAGAAAAAAGCTAATTGACAACATCAAAACAGAAAGTAAACAATAAACTATGATGCAGTTGTTATAAATCTGTGAATTCTACAACGGGAGTGCGGTCAATGAAGCAGAATAGCATGATAGCAAAATGACAGAGGTAGAAACGGTTTGAACTAAAATGGATAGACACACACACCTGTTTGGTTAAGTCAGGGCAACTCCCTGAATTTGTGTATTAGTCTTTGTCAGGCAATTACTACATGCAAGTAAGTTTGTTGTGCATGTAAGATGTGTCTTATGTAAAGGGAGTAAAAAGACACAGAAGGAGAGATGCACATAAAGATAATCCAATTGTTTCATTTTCGCATGTGTAATTATGAGTTGCCTCATGCCCACACCCAAACCCTGTGTGTTTGTGTGTGTGTCTGACTGTGTGTATGGGTGTGGTGCGTCTGTAATCAAGCCAGCGTTAGACTTGCCACTGACGACTATAGGACTTCTCACATTTATGGTTTCTAATGGATTTAGAGTGTGATTTAAGTAGCTCTCTGACGTGCTCGGCTGTCTGTAGTTGTGCACACACACACACACACACACACACACACCAAGGCTGTGAGTTACTCATCAGGGCAGGACAAGGCACTATTGTATTGACCGTCTTCATGGCACTTTTAGTGACACAGTCATTCGCATTTCCCAGCAGCATATGTGTGTGAGTGTGTGGGTGGTCGTCTCATATTCCATGTAACACTGCCGTCTGCTACAGGCTAAAGATGCAACAGTGAACGTGTGATAGTGAGAAGTGTGGTTGGAGGGGCACAGAGGGCTGCATCTCAGTGAGCTGAAGTTAGATGCATGCTGTCTTTGTTTATCACGGACTTTAACCATCAGGTGCCAGTCAAAATAGGTTTCCAGCTTATTTGTCTGATGTTTTTTTTTTTTTTTTAAGATATACTGGTAAGCTTCGTATCACGTAGCCCATTTAGCAGCAGAGGAAGGTATGTAAGTCAATACAGGATAGAAAAAGGGAGCCACCTTGAACTGAGTTATTCTCAGTGGAGGCAGACAGTTGGTCAACACCTCATGTTGTCTTTTGAAAGAGAGAGTGATGCAGAGAAGACCTAGACATTCAAAGCCTGGGGGGGTGAGGGGACTGAAGAGACACTTCATAGATTTTCCTTTACATTGATATAACAGTTGCTTAAACAGTCAGAACCACAGCAGAAGTTAAAAGCATTTTTTTGAACCAAATGTTTTTGTGCTTTTAGGACCACATCTAAACTCGACACAGAAAGTTGCAGCTGTTGTTTCTCTCAGTTCTGATAACACTGTACACATTAAAGCAACTTCTGAAATCCCAAAAGGAAATTAAGTAAGAGTAAGATGATCAGACAGTTCAGTTTTTTTTTTGCCCAAAGACACATATACATGAGCCTACCTCTACCTACAGTAAACAATCTAATATAAATTCACACAGTTACACAACAGTTTTTAAAACTAGGCTCAGTAGGACTTTAAGGAAGATGATGAAATGATTTCCATGAGTTAGGACACCTGTATCTGTTTCCTTTGAAAGCGCATATTAGGAAAACATTAATATCATGTATTGTATGAACTGTATGCAGCAAATACAGATGGCCTGGACAGGCTGCAAACAGACCAACAGTTATCATTTATTAGTTCTCTGAGATGTGAATTGGAGCAATTATCTGGAGGGATAAACATTAACATATATTCATTACGGATCACCTCTTCCCTTTGTAGCCCGTGCCATTTTTAACAAGGGCTAATAAATAAATAAATAAATCCCATGCACACAGAGTTCCAAAACACCAGAGTTAGGAATCGGACCCAGCCTACAATGGGGTAATTCATACACGAGTGTGTGGGAGCTGGACTGTGCCTGATGGCCTCTTCTCCCCACCTTTAACCATTGAGAGATCCACCCTGGGAAAAATGCGGAAGGAGAGAATGACAGGAGGAGGAGGGAGAGGGTGAAGATTAGTGAGACAGGGTTGAGGAGCCGGTCACTTTGATTCACAGATTTCCTGACGCAGTCTGCTGCTCGTTGGCTGGCTGGTCAGCCGATTGGTCGGTTGGGTCTGAATGTCGCTGCTTCTTGCCTGTGGACTCTGGAATTCATGTGTTTGTGTGCGTGTGTGTGCAGCGAGTTAATAGCTATCCATTGAGTGGTTGATTGTTTTTTGTTGTCCACACTGGCTCTCTTTGTCCAGATTCTGCACGCACACACACACACACAGGAGAATCTGAACCAGGCATTCCCCCAGTGGCAGGGCACTTGCCAAGAGAGAAAGAAAGAAGATGGGAAAGAAAGAAGTAACTAACAGTACCATTCATAGTCATGGTGTTGTGGTTCTGTCTGGCCTTGCTTCGTGACATGAATGGATCTGAAGTTAAAAATATTTTAGCACTCCTTTTAATGCTCCTTTTACTCCTGCTGCTTTTTTTCATTACATCTCTCCTTTGTCACATTCTCTCACAGTGGAAGCAGATGAAGTCTGTGCTGCATTAAACTGTGTTTAATAGCATTTCTGATTGTGTAAAGCCACTGTGTTTGCAGTTGTACAAGGTGTAAATGTGTGCAAATAATTCCTTGGGTAAAAAAACTGGAAAACAGAATCCAGAGATTAAAAAAGTGCACGCAATGTGCAGGACAACTTTCAAGAGCAGTCATGAGATGAATCCAAACCTGTGGCATCATGAGTAGACGGTGTGTATGTCTGAATGCTGAGGTAGTGGGATGCCCTGCAATATCCTGAACTGTATAACATTCAGGTTAACTAAATGACAAAGTCAGAGGGCTGCTCTTTCATGGTCAGTGTGGGTAGACCGTGCGTCTTACTGCCTACCACAGATGGAGAAAGACGGAGGGGGAAAAAGATAGAGGAAAGGCGAGACAGTGCAGGAGGGAGGAGCGAGGAGAAGCGAAGGACGGCACAGAAAGGCTGACGGTAATCCAGTAGAACTCAGGGAGAGAGGGAAGTAGAAAGACAGAGATGTGGGTAAAATATTTCATCCAACATTGGGAATTAGTTTTACCACAGAAATACCTCCAGTACAGCATGGAAAATAAGGGTAGAGACCATTTCAGGCTTTGCTCCTATTTGTTATGCCAGCCAGCATCCCAGGGCAGACTGAAAGTTTTGCATTTCTGTGAGCACATTGACATGTGAGGTTTGAGAAGAAGAAGAAGAGGAAAATGAGAGGTGGAGGGCAGTAGTTTCTCTTGGGGGTGGGGGGGGGGGATAGCTTTATAGCACCAGTGTGCCCTCTCTTGTTTTTTTGTCCTCTCTCAGGTTAATTTAAATCCTTTCAAGAAGCTTTATTGGGAAGATAAGATCGCTCTGACATTGCCAAGGCTTAAGTGGATCTCTCCCTCTTTCTGGTTGGCTGGAGGAAGAAGTAGGTTGATGGTGAGAGAGGAATGACAGCCTTTATCTCGATCAGTAAACACAAGCCAAGGGTGTCCCTGCACTGCTTATACTCTGTCTTTAGCTTCCTACTCCTGTACATACACACTTCAAGGACACTGTAACACAGTCGCTCACACAGAGACATACGTTGTGTATATATGGAAATGCAGGCCTGCTGTGCACACACGAAACCAAGGTCAAACTCACATGGATGCACTTGTGTGTGTGTATGTAGTGGGTTGTTTGGCAGCCAGTCTACGGTGAGCTGGTCAGATCCCAGCACCACTCAAGCTTCCCTCCTGCCTGCCAGTCTGACCACTGTGTGTGCTTGGGTATGTGAGTTGTGTAACTGCTCTACAGCACAATGGAGTTCAGTGCTGCAGAGATAATTGCATCCCAAACCTTCCTCATGAAATGGATCTGCTCTGTATTTTTCTCCTTTAGTTGCTCATTTGGTCAATTTGATGATAGGTAGGAAAGAGTTTACGGGACATACATATGTTTCTGTGTTTACAATGTGTTTGCATCTCTTTCAACTGGGAGCAGTGCAACCCCTCGTGCAATGATGTGCGCTCGTACAGCATTATTAAACTTTTTTTGTGATTAGATCTAGTCACCGGCAGCCACTTGGTTAAGATTAGGTTAAGGTTGTGGTCTGGTTTAAAAAGGCGTTCACAGTGCATACATGTAGCGCCTCATTCACTCAAACAAACATTGCCTGCAGTCATAATCTAGTCACTGATTACATTTGCCACCATAACAGAATTGGAAAGAGCAGCTGAGTAAGATATCAGAGTAATTTCTAGGAGATAGGGTTGCCTCCGTTTTAGGACAAAAGTTTCTCTTTTTCCTTTCTGGCTCACCTTCCTCTTTGCAGTCTTCACTCTATCATCTGTTCTCTGCCCAACCCGGTGGACCTAATCCAAATTATCCATCTATCTCCAGATAGGCCTGTAACAATTTGGGCGTGACTGATCATGTCCGTAATAAAGTACCGAGCGTCTTTGTTCTCGACACCACCCTATTTTCACAGCATTTCTGCTCCATGAGGTTGTCTGCAGTGATGTGACATGAAGATTAGGGCTTTAACATGGATTCAGCCTTATGTAGCATACAACATGGTACGATTGTTTATTGACCAAGGAGGCCTCAGTGAATGGTTTTTGTGGCCTGGAGCTCCTGGGAAGAGGCTGTATGTTGGGTGGCTGTAGCTACTGGTGTGTGCACATAACTATAAGGCTGCTGGTCTGAGAAAGGCAGGGAATGTCTGGGCTGGGAGAGTAAATAGCCATAACGTAAGCAGGTCAGGTTGCCCTTGAGCAACTCGTTGAACTTGAATCAATCCTGTTGTTGCTTTGCTAACTGAAGAGAGGTGTAAGTGTGAAGCAGGACTCTCAAGGACACCAGTGGTGTGGCCTTTCCCTTTTTTGATCATGGGAAGGTGGTTTTCCATCTGTGTGTGGCATCTTTATCATATTCCATCACTTCCTATGACTGTCAGCACCACAGCCTTGTGGTTTCCATGGCTACAGACCGCGATAGATCCTGTCTGTGAGACAGACAGACATCAGACAGATGAGAGTAACTTCAACTGGTATTTGGAGCCGAGTTGTGCTGAGAGCTGAGACCTAAAAAACCCTCAAACAAGGGTTTCTTTTCCCCTCTCTCTCTGCGTCCTATGTGCTGGAGAGATATCAGAGATACATTTCCCGGTCTCTGCTGAGTTAAAGAAAGGCTACAATTTTGATAAAATCTTACAAGCCATTTTCCCAACTTTAAGTGGATTCAGTTTAAAAATTATTTGGGTTTGGCACGACCGGTCCGGTGCTTCATTTCCATTGTAGAAGAGCCCAGAAATGTCTTGAAATGTTGTCTGTCAGCCTCTTTCAAAAACCTCCCAGCACCTGTTGCATGTGTACTCTTTCTTTTTTTTTTGCTGTATTTGTATCTATATGTGCATTAGTGTTTAAATATGTGATTTGTTTGATTAGTGCTTTTTGGACAAAAGAATGAAATATGAGCAGCTTTTGCTAACAGCAAAATGCATTAACAGCTTGTTTCCTTCCACTTTCCTTGTTAATGTTTTTTCTTTTACACTCAGGAAGCCTGTTTAGATGCTTAAGCCCAGCTGTTGGGAATGAGGTATTTAGCCTTTTTTTCTGACATTTTGAGTTTACTCAAAATTCCCTTGACATCTGGGTGGAAACATAGCTCCTCTTGCCACTCCTTCAAGCTGTTTTGCTCTTCTGGAAGCAGGATTTAGGTCGTTTTCACAGATTTTGTCTCTCTCTCTCTCTCTCTCTCTTTTGCTTTCCCTTATTCTACCTTTAACCCCATTTCTTTTTTCTTTCTTCATCTTCTGAATCTTCCTCATCTACAGCATCTTCTGATCTGTTCAGACAACCCTTACAGCACTTTTCCTTCTCTTCCCTCCCATATCTTCTTCCTCTGAGTTCTCGTCTGCCCAAGCAGAGGCCCCCAGGGGTTAAACACCAGCGAGTCCTCAGTATTTTATTGTGTAATTGTGAGTGTGTGGGTGTCAGTGCCCCCTTGCTTGGGAGAGCTGAGATGTGGTCGTTTGATATCACTGGTGTTCTTTCATCAGTGAAGCAATTCTCCTGAGCTTTGAACTGCAGTGAATCAAAAACAGCTTGCTGTGTGGCTGCAGCTGTGGCCACATCACCTGCATGCTCAGTCTTCAGCGTCTTTCTTTCCTCCCTCTTTTTCCCCCTTTACTTTCCGTTTTCCTTTCTTTTGCAAAAACAGTTCAGTTTCCCAAAGTCTAAGATGATGTACTGCTTGTCTGTTTTTCCAACAGTACAAAACCTGAGGCTTTTCAGTTTACTCTCATATATGTCAAGTAAAAAGCATCAAATTCTGGAAGCTGGAACTTTGTATGTTAAATGCTGACACCATCTCACTTTGGATGGAAAGGATGTTGCCAATTCTGAGTTGTATCTCATGTTAATGAATACTGATTGGATACAGAAGTTCTCTTTTGCCTGTTTTAGCGTCTTTAAATTACATTTCGTTTCACTAAAATGCAAATTTCTTTTATTGCCAGAGACAGAAAGAATTTTGATTTGCATTGCTGCATCTACAAAAGAAAAACTTAACCTTAAATTTGTATTTTTGTGTTAATTACTGACATGCTGGGGCTTTTGCTGTTGGAAATGATTGTACTCCTACCTTTGAAGGACAGGAAGGCTTAAAGATTTGAACTAGTTTGTTACTAATCTATTGAAGTTTATCAGCAGGAGAGTTTCTCTCTTCACCGACAAATCTCTTGATTAGTTCTGGAATTGTTTTACTTCTAAATTTGATCATGGAGTAACTTTATTCTGTTCTCTTTTGTTTTGCTCTATCACTCGTTCTCTTTGTTATCTAATATCTTCCCATGTCACACCAGCATTAAGTCAGCTATTTTTCATAGTTTTTAAAAATTTTCTTAATGATTTTTGGTATTGTAAGGGCATGCATTCTTCATTTCTTTAGATGATTTATGTTTTCCTGTTATTCCTGCCTAATATCGGCACATATCTCCAGCCACACACTCAGAGTAAATAAATAAAATGTATTATATTAAGTCAGAAAATGCAAATAGGAAGGCACTGGTTTGTTTGTCTTTCATAATACACCCGTAACTCTACTCAGAGATGAATAAGAGCTGAGTATAAATAGATAGTCAAGTTATATTTAGAAGAAGCGGTGAGTGTACTGTAGAATGAAACATACTACAAGGTAAAATTAGCAACAATTAGAAAAAAATGAAACAATCCCAAGCTTTAACTTTCCCAGTCTGTACTTTTGATCGCATCCAGATTAAAGACTGAGTCTTAAAGCATTCATCACAGAAACATAGAACTACGTGTTGACTACACTGATGTGGCAGGGTGTGCAATTACACTGTAATTTCTTCATGGTAAGGTTGTGATTAACCAGTGATTTACTGGTGTATTTGTAGTAACACTGTATAGAGTTTCACAATAGAAACCAACACAATCCAGTGACAAGCTACATGGGCTGAGTGCTCATGGGAACCAGAGTGGCTTTCAGTGTTCAGGTCCGGTCCCAGGGGACAGCTGGGACTATGCTGCCGTCGATGATAAACATACTCCCACAGTTCCAGGGCCAAAACATGCAAACACACACACACACACACACACACACACACACACACACACACACAGAAAAAAGTTCCTGCTTGTGTTCCCAGATACTCACAGACACTAACCTTTACTGGTGGGTGAAAAGTTGGTATCATTATAATGTCAAAACTCCTTGTGTTGTCACTCGGACAGATGCCTGCTTATGTTCACGTGACCTGAAGATCAGGTAGTGCATGAACACACACACATAAACACATCCAAACTAATGGAAGCTGAAGTTCAGAGACGTGGATTGGAGCCAAGAAACTTCACCTCCGTCATCTCTCCATCATCAGTATTTAGTTGGTGATTCAGTTCCTTATTTAATATTGTTGCTTCCTTCTCTGGCAGTGTGTTTATGAACAATACACCACATTATAAAGATGTAATACTTTTTTTTTCAGGGAACTGATTATATTCTCCAGTATGTCCCAGCTCCCCCCTCATAACCTACTGGTTGCAATCAGTATAGAAAGATAATGTTTGCTTTTCTAGCCTGTTAAGCATGTTATGACCCCATTTGATTTACTGTGCGAGCCACTGTGGGGGTCCCGACCTCCTGGCAGCGAACCGCTGATTTACAGTGAATGGAAAAAGTGTTTCTGGTGCTCAGTAGCACAAGCAACATCTAAATTCCATATTGCCATATTTCAGGTGTGAAAGTTGATAAGAGAAAATTTTAAAAAATTGTTTTGTATCAAACCTGTCTCATCTGCTTTAATTTGAAAGGTCTTCTTGCTAATTTGTTTTCATTTCATTTTTTATTTTTAGAAATAACGCTATAATATTCCATAGTTAGTTATCAAAATAGAACACATGTATGTAAAATAGCAGAATGTAAACTATTTAGTTGATCTATTAATTGTTTCACTCATTTTTCAAGCAAATATGACAAGCAGATTACAAAGGAAAGTCCTTTGGGGTTTTTACCTGCTGGTTGGAGAAAACAAGTGCAGTACAACTAGTACAGCACGGGGCAACACTTAGACAATGTTTTACGTGACTTATCCAAATTTGTGCTAAATCCTGGTGAGTGCAGTTTTAAACGTTGATGCAACTATTTAGCTTTTACTTAATGATCAAAATACTGACCATCCACATGAAGCGACAGTCATCACCGATGTCTCAGCTTGTTTCTGTTACATCCTGAAAAGATACGGGGTTTGGCACACTTTCTGGCATACGTTGAAATAAAGGGGCAAAAGGAAAAAGAGGTGCAGACAGGAGCTGTTAAGATTGCCCCTGAGGCGAGGCAGGTTGTTATGAGTGAAAGAGACAGTGACAGTGAGGGACGGTATCTAAGGTGTCCACCATTTAGGCTGAATCAGGGGAATGCAGGGTACTCCACCTCCAGGCCTCAGGACTTATATATATAGGCTTAATACCTTTGGATGCCAACGCCGCCCTCTGAATGCCCTCCTTTTCCTCCTCCTCCTATGGATGTAACATACACCTATCACACCCTAAAGCACTGTCAGGCTGTTTTCTCATAAGACATGTTGTAATAAACCCTTAAAGTG
Organism: Monopterus albus; assembly: GCF_001952655.1. Classification (NCBI taxonomy): domain Eukaryota; kingdom Metazoa; phylum Chordata; class Actinopteri; order Synbranchiformes; family Synbranchidae; genus Monopterus; species Monopterus albus. The sequence continues at coordinate 678,935 of NW_018128056.1, read as the reverse complement.
TTCGGCCTTTGTTTTCACCCATCTGTAGGAATCTGCCTTTTGGTCATGATGATAAAGAAGTGCAAATTGGAAGAGACAAAACAGAAGCCATTCTCTAAACAGAGACAAGCTTTTGTGAAGGTGAAGAGATGACAAATGTTTACTTATGCCTTTTTTTTTTCTTCCTGCCTCTGGCTTAGTCATATGTCCATGTGGATGTGCAAAAAGACAAAAGTGTGAAAAAGTGTTTTGACTCCAAGTCTGGAGGATTTTTCTTCTCAAAATACCAGTCTCTCCTTCCTAATTTCTCTCTCTCTAAGCATGATGGACTTCTTTAAACGCCAGGTTCTCCTCTGCTAAAACCCGGAGCCTTAATCTAAAACAGTTCAGTGTGTCACTGGAAAAAAGAGCTGAGATGATGGGAAGCTTGTGACGTCTTGGACTTGCCTTTGAAATGAGTGAGTTTTTCCCAAAAGGAGATGCAGCCTCTGGACTTAAGTTGACACAGAGACCCAAAGCTTTTTTTAAATGGATCATTATAAGTACAAGCTCCTCTCCTGACTTTATAATGAGGGGTTTCTGGAAGCTGCTCTTTAGACTGAGGTGTGGAGATGGTGAGGGTCGAAAGTGGTCTCCCAGAAATTTATTCCTGACTTCAAAAGCCAAAATAGTCACAGAGTCGCTGCTGCTGCAGCCAAATCCTCGGGGATCAGGAGTGTGTTTGTGTGCATTTCCAGTGGTAGGGAATTACATCTCAAGATGTTGATGTGAAAATGCCATTAATGTCATTATGACCTGTAGACAGTTGAGTGAATAACTATGACTTGTCGCTCTCTGTTTTCTGAGAACTTAAATTGTAGTATACAGGATTATTTTTTTTAGTACATTGGGCTATCAGTATTAAAAATGTGGTTTCATCTGTGCTAATTGGCTGGTTTGATGGAGGAGACCAGTAGAGAATGAAGGAAAACATTATCGCTAAGCCTTAGTGACTGTCTTTTTCAGAAAATAAGACCTCACATACTTGATTGTGAAGATGATGCCTCTTTTCAAGCATTCAAGTGTTATTTTATTTTTAAACTTACTGTAATTTATCCGTGAATAAATTGCAAAGCATACACACTCTTGAACTTGTGCAGTTGAGTGGGTGGTTTGTGTGGGATTTGCAGACCTCTCTGAGCCATGCAAGTGTAAGCGGCAGTGTGTGATTGAATGCATCGTACAGTACATATAGTATGTGTGTGTGTTTGTGTGTGAAACAGCAAACAGATGTGAGGCATGGTCATGGAGGACTTGGCGGTATATGACAGAATGGCAGTGTGTCTGCCTGCCCTGTGTGCCAGGAGCTCAGTAGCACTGACTGGAAAATTTGGAATCATAGTGCTCACGACCTCATGTTGTATGGAAACACACACACACAGATATTTACATTTATAGGATTTACTGCCAGCTAATGGTAAGAAGAAAGACACCCACACAGCTACTGGACGTACAGAATTTACTGCCTTCTTAACCTTTATGGGATTATGCACACACACACACACACACACCTGAAAATCTGAGATATTTGCCAGTGACACATCCCAACAGTTTACAACATGATGTCATACCAAATGCATGAGGGATTTGAGTCAGACAAAAAGCAAGTCCCCCCAATTTTAGAGCGATGACTTGGTTTAAGGTTAAGGTGAGGGTAAGGCAAGTAGTGATTGATGACCTGAATACAAGTTGTGTTGTCACTGCTTTCTCATATCACTTGAACAGCGCATTACTTAAATAAAATATATACTGTATAAATAATAAAGTTCTTGACTCTACATGGGAACTTACTGATGACCCAGATTATAATTGACGTCAGTGTGACTGTGTGTGTGACTCGCTGGACTCTTGGTCAGTGTGTTACTATGGTAAACTGTGACAGCAGTCAGCGTGATGGTCCAGGCTTGCAGCTGGTTAAACCCATACTAACAACACAACAGTCCCACTCTTCCTTTGAACTTCTGCTGTGCTGTAATAATGAGGGAATGTTCTTTTCTGAGCCCAACGCAAGGGAGTGTGTGTGTGTGTGTGTGTGAGAGAGAGAGAGAGAGAGAGAAGGTGAGTCATACATGCAGCAGCCATTGTCTGTGACATACTGCCCTGTAACTAGAGGTTTTGTTGTTTTCCTTAGCCTCCAGGTGACAGAAAAAACAGGAACAATGTGTGTGTGTGTGTGTGTGTGTGTGAGAGAGAAAATATGTTGCCCTTGGGTAGATTCTTTCCTCATATACAAGATGGTCTCACATGAGATTACTGTGTTTGCTCTACTTTGTAAGGTTTGTCCTGTAAGACTGGGCAGCCTGTCAAGAAATTCTGTGTGTGTGTATATGTGTGTGTGCAAATCACTGTGTGTGTGTGAGAGAGAGAGAGAGAGCGAGACAGATGACAGGTAGCCCCTTTCCTCAGCTCTTTGTTAAGTCCTGGTTTGACATTATTACAGTCTAATGAGCCATACTCGAGTTAGGTCATGTAGTAAATCTTTGCCATTGTGCTGCCATATTACAAATGTGCACATTGTAGACGTGTAAATACAGCTTGCAGCTACGTATATTTGGAAGCTGCTCTCTGCCTCTCCTGTTCTTCTTATGTTTACTTTGAATCTTTGGTGTGACCAAACCCAGTTTTCTAACGTGGTTAGACAAACATGCTCTTTTCATTATGCCCTATTATATTTAGCTTTTACCTGTGTTTTATTCTGCTTTTTTAAAATCTTTTTTTGTTCATTCTGTCTTTACTTTTACTTTCTGCACTACTTAGCAAACACTTGGCTAAATCCTGTATGGTGACGCACCATAAATTTGAGTATTGCCCAAATGCAGCACAGCTCAGAGCACTTTATCAAAGTCACTGTTACTATGTATGTATGTCTTTGTGAATATTTGCATGGACAGAACTAAGCGGACTTGTGTGTGTGTGTGTGTGTGTGTGTGTGTGTGTGTGTGTTATATGCTAGACTTCGGCTGCGGTGTGCTGGACCAGAGGGCTGCTTCTCATTAAGAAAGTCTAGACCTCAACCCCAGGCTTAGCTGCAGCCACATGCTCAGCTAAACCCACATCCCAACCAGAGCCTGTGTGAGCTTGGCTTGCTTTACACTGAGGGTTCATGGGTAAATTAATGTAAACCCTCCTGGTGTGTGCTGATGTCTTAAACAGATAAAATGTGAAACATGAGTACACAAAGAAGAGGAGGAGGGAAATGGAGAAGTTGTATCAGTATTTGTCTTTTAAGATCCCAAAAGGGGGTGTGATTCACGGTGGGGGGTAAGGTATTG
>NW_018128056.1:657051-675590 GCF_001952655.1 Monopterus albus | reverse complement strand
TTAGTGGCGATAGAAGGCAGGAGTGAGTGAGTGGCCTGAAAGTGTAAACATGGCCCTATTCCTTTGGATAAGGTTGTGTGAGACACACTCAGAGATAGTGAGACCCACAAACGTGGCTACATGCACCCTGAGTTGAAAAGGCAGCCAAACATGTGACCGTGAGCAGCGACTGGGATCACATGCACAAACACAGCTTCAAGAATAGAGTCAAGGGAAGAAACTAGCAGATGACGTGGAGTGTGTGTGTGTGTGAGAGAGAGCGCATCAGAGAGTGGCAGAGTTGTGTGCTTTTCATGCGTGTCTGAGTGCTTTTGTGCTACCACATTTATTTGTAGGGTTAACTGAGCGCATGAATGAGCAATCCAGTTAATTCATAAGCCTCTCTTTCATCCCCAGCTGGAATAAAACCCATGAGCTGTTAAATCTTCATGTTGTGTCTTTACCGTTGTTTCCACTAATTCTCCTTCCACTGAGGTCGCCCAACCACAAGTTTAATAGAAGGGAGGAGAGTTGAGGGACTGGTGAGAGGAGTCAGATTTTATAGTCCTGTTTGTGTGAAGGGTTATAAATCCTCCCAGAACAGGCTTAAAGTGGCAGCTGGCCCCTTAGAACATCACAGCTGATCCTATGGAAACTCTAAACTAAATCAGTGCATTTTGGTCCCTGAAGAAGTTGGAATTTTATTTGTTAAAATTTAGTTTGTAAATCTGAAAGCTGAACAAAACTGCTTTGTATAGAATGTAAGCTGATTTAAAAAAAAAAATCAATGACAAATTTAATTTCTCAAGCTCATCGTGGTTAGGTGATGTCCTGGTGTTAAATAAAGAGCTGAAACCCAAGAGAAATACAATAAGTACCCTATCATAACTTGGCACTCGTGAAATCCATAAACATTAGTGAGAATTTAGGGATTGTTGGTATGATTTATAGCAAATTTGCCATCATGGAAATCCCAGTTAGAGGCTTGGTCCTGCCACTAGTCAGTACAAAGTGGTGGTCTGAGGGGTTGTAGAGGTTGAAGCTAAAATCAGTAGTATAGTAAAGTACAAAATGATCCATGAATTAACCCAGAAAACAGTCAGTATCCTTAATGGAAATAATTATTAGCTATGGCCCTAATTTGGATGAGTTCAATAGATGCAGTGGTGGAAGAAGTACTCACATTGTTTACTTAAGTAAAAGTAACAATAACACAGTATAAAAATAGTAAAATGTCACTTAAGTAACACTACAAAAGTATTAGCATCAAAATATACTTAAAGTGCCAAAAGTAAAAGTAGCCACTGTGCAGATCAGCACATTTCACATTAATGTATATCATATTATTGACACATTATTGTGTGCATCACTTTAATGCTGCAGCTGGTAAAGGTGGAGCTCATGTTACCTACCTTACATGCTTAGAATTTGAGGTACTGCTGGGTATTTTGTGAATTTCTAACCAGGTATCAATAACATCTGGTGGTTATATTGTATTTTGTGTAATTAATCTGATTCTGAAAAGTAACTAGTAAGTAAAGTCATCAGATAAATATAGTGGAGTCAAAATATGAAGCAGTAAAAAATGAAAATACTCAAAATTGTCCTTAAGTATTGTACTTGAGTAAATGTACAGCGCTTAGTTACTTCCTGCCTCTGTGCAGATGAGCTAGGCTGCTCCACAAAGTCCTGATTTAGATGTGGTTTTGTGTGTGTATTGGTGCACATGGCAGAGAGATAACGGGTGGTGAGTCAGTGGAACACGATGACTGTCCTCCCTGTCTCTGTGACGAAGGGCCATGGCGACAGGGGTTTGCGGTCAGAAACCCTAATCTGCTCCTCATATGACCTTCTGATGGACAGGGACAACAGTCAACTCGCTCATACATAGACATACACACACATAGACAGCCATGAGACTAGTTAGTCTAGCGTCGCCTCTCCAGTCTAAACATGGTCTTATAAGGATTTCTCTTAAAATCTGGAGATGTCTACTCTTTCCTTCATTATAAACACATAGCCCTGCTGCCTACATATAACTGAGCAGAGAGGACAAACATGTCTAATAAGTCATTACTGTATGTTTGGACATCTTTATGGGAGCAAGAATAAATGCTTTTTGTATGTCTTGCAGCAACATGGTATATACAGACTGCTCTACAGTCCTGCTTTTGGACAGCCAGACTTCTTTATAGTAAGGCCAGAATGATGCCTTTTTATAAGTCAGTTCTGCGCCTTATATATCTTACTAGTGGGAGTTGTTGAAGATTTGAACTCTGAACACCCATAAGAGTTTTATCTTTTTCTTATTCCTATTTTACATGATATTTTCAACCCAGCGTCACATTGGTCCACAACGCAAAAACTGACTGTTCTCACAGTAACACCTTGAAACTTGTGACATTGCAACGCTCGTTTGAAAACTGAAACTGAAAGTATGTTTATGTTCAGGCACAGAAACTACCTGTCTGTCTTTATAAAATAAAAACCCAATTCCAAAAAGAGTCTCTTATAATATCTCTCTTATAACGTGGTGCTACCACATCTGATCAAGAGTTAAATATTGTTTAAAGCTGATCAGGTTTAACATATAAGATAATAATTAACATGATAATTGTTTAAGGAAAGCTTCATTCCAGTGCTTCCATTATTTAAAAAAAACCCACGGTGTATTGTGAACCCGACAAGTTCAAACATGTATAATAATAGTAACACTGCATTAATGATAACCTAAACAAGAAGAAATAGATGTGAGGGGTAGAAAACAGGAAAAAGAACTTGTAAATCCCTCCTCTCTTCTCCTTGAAGGCCCATTTCATATGGTGTACAGCCTTAGTTTGGCTCTGTATCGCTTTCGATTGCTTCAATAACAGTGAGAAAGTGATTGGAAATAATAAAGCATCAGACAGTTCTCAGAATCTGTCGTGACAACACCCACTTCATCTCTGCTTCTCCCCTGCTTTTGCTTCTCTGTCTCCTCTAATTCACCCTTGTTAGTTTGTGCTGTCATTTCACAGCCTGTCACGTCACACCTGCTCACTACCACCGTAGATCTATATGTAATCGTTGACACCTCACACCATCAACTGCTTGTGGGCTGATCCGTCACCTTGTCAACTCTGGCTGTTTGAGAGGACTTTGTATTGGGATGATGTCTGTTAGTGTACAAGCACTCTGGTATCTGGGTTATGTCTGTGTACAGAACTTTCTGGAAGGAGTTACTCAGCCCTGGCCTGATTCTGGCTCCATGTCGTCTAGTTTCGGTCTACTTCTCTTCCTTTTTGGGTGTTAAGTGTGCCCGAACACTCAACACCTCATAATTAATAGTCTTCTGTTTACCTCATTTGTATTTGTTATTGTATCTATTTTTGCTCTAGCAGTACAGATAGGCACACTATCACCACAACCACATGCATCTATTCCTAAATATCTTCACCAGGGATGTCGTGAGCTAACTGGAAACATCAACAAATGAGGTCGACTGAGGAACTTTTTTAAATATTGTTTCATAAGTTGTGGCTATGTAAAGCCCAATCCTGATTCTGTGTCTGCTGCAGTTGATCTCAGGGTACTCCTGCTGTCAGAATGCTCATTTATTTACCTTGGAATCTGAACTGTGAACAGCAGCCAGCCTGAACATCAAAAGCTGAAAGCGGCAAAGCTTTTGTTAAAAGAATCAGGTCAGTGTGCCTTCAGTGCAGCCAAATTTCTCTAATGGACCATGCCACAGAAGTGCTGCTGCTGGCTGAGAGCTCCCTTTGTGCTTCAGTACTTTTTCATGCCCAATATAAAAGAGCAGCTTTCCAAATTTTGTCCAAACCTTCCTGTTAAAGCCGTTCCACACTGACACCTGAAGACAAAAAAAGGCAACATTTTCCAGATTCAGTTATTCTGTGTAATCTGAATCCTGATCTACGTGTGCTCTGAACAGATGTGTTCCATAGGACAACATGGATATGGACTGATTATTGATAGATCCTCAATTTTCAGTCATCTATTTAAAATATGATGTTATCTTTATGTGACTGAATTGTGTTAGAGAAGTGTATTATTATCACAAGTGTACGCTGACAAACCAAGTGGTCCAGCTCTACATTGCAGATACCAGATGCCAGAGAAACATTAAAAAGTCTTATTGCATTGATTAATGCCATGTGTTTAATTTTAGGTGTGTGTGTGTGTGTGTTCAGCTGTCTGGTTTCTCGTTGGAAATGGCTGGTATAAGCTGGTTGCCTTTGTGCCTGGGTTGTAGGTGACCGCAGGAATAAACTGTTGACTGTCTGAATCCAGGTCTGCTGTCTTTGCACATTACATTATTATAGATTTATTTGTGTGTCCTTTTGCCTTCTGCGCCAGCATGTGTGCTTGTGCATGAGTGTGTTGGATGTCTTATTTGTGTGTCACCATGTGCACTAGCAGAAAAACATGACATCAACCCAAATGTGCTTTTTAAATTAGCAGCAAAACCACATTGGGTCATGGTGAACTACAGGCAAGACACTATGGACAGATGTGAGTTTGTGTGTAAAGGTGTGTGCCTGTGCGTGCTTGCATTCATATGTTTGTATGTGAGTGAAGTGCAGAGGTGTCTTTGACTTGCCTTTGTCATGTGCTGCGATTGTGCATGCATGCACTTTTTGGGATTTGTGTTTATGTGTGCAAAATATGTGTCCATTTGTGTGTGTGCTGCAGGTTTGGATGTTTTTTCTGCCCTCTGTAATGGAACCAGAGGGTCTTTGTGTGTCTGTGTGTGTGTGAGAGATCAAAACTGTGTGTATTACCCTTATAAGGCCAAGCTGTTTTAACCAGGAAACATTTAAGGATAAGAAAAGATGTGAGTCACTGTTTTCTCTCATCTACTCAGAAGCACAAAAACATCCTCTTTGCTGCCCTCGCTACCTTCCCTCAGGGGATGTATTGTGTTTATGTGTTTGCATACATATACAGTACATGTGTCCTGTAGTCCTTGAACTTACTGTTTTGGTTCTTAATAAGATACTGAGCTATTCACACAGCTCACTTTCCCATGAGATGTGAAGAGCACCAGGGGAACAGCTGGTACAGCACCGGAGGTGTAGAACTGTAAAGGAGCACTCTCGGCAACTTGTAAAGCAGGAGTGTGTGGCCAGTCAGTGAAGAAGAAAGGAAGATAATGAAATGAGGAGAGTATGAGAAGAAAAGAGGCAGGAGAAAACCAGAAATGATGGACCAAGTGACAGCCAGAGACATCCTTTCTGTCACATCTAAAGGTTCCTTCACTGTGCATATGGGAAACCTAACACTGGCCAAATGTGACTTTAAACATGAAATGTTTATTAAAATAGTTCCCTATTAATTTGATAATAGTTTCAGCTTGAGTATAGTCCATGCATAGTGAGAGTGGTACTGAAACCTTTGCAGTGCCCTGGGTATTCAGGGCAGTCTTGACCTGTGCTGTGTCTATAGAAGCAGAACAGGCAGCCCAGCATGAAAGTCCCCTCCTGTCAGCTACATGAAGACCATTTGACTTTATTGCTTTGTTCTGGCAGGGAGCGGTAATAGAAAACATTTTTCAGCTTAACTGTCATAACAGTAAGTTGAATGCCAACTATTCAAATATAAATCAATACTGTTTGTCCAGTCTTGCCTTTCTGTGGTTAAGTAAAAATTCAGTGATTTTATAAAAGTTCTGGAGCTGCCTGCATGCAGATCAGGCCGGTTCAGCCCTGGTGCTAAGACCAGTGCAATTATCCAGGGGTGTGCTCTATCAAGCCTGCACACGTGGTTTTATCATAAACAGCTGTGTGTGTGTGTCCATAGCCCAGTCATTTGTGCTTTCAGCAGCCTGGGACTCATCTAGACGATATGTTTTGGCAGACATAATGAGACTACCCACCTACAGTAAGTCTGCTAGACACCGAACCCCCCCCCCCAGTACATAGTCTTGCAGTTTTGATAACACACATATGCTCTTTCTCTCCATTTTTTCCTTTTAAGAAGCCCTAATTATATTTATGGCATGTTGGAGTGTGTATATGTGTGTGAGGCTACCATTAGCACCTACAATGTGAATTTCAGACCCCTCCATGATTTCTAAGTAGGAGAACTTGCAAAATCGCAGGGTGTTCAAATACTTCTGTTCCTCACTGTAGTTATGCTAAAGAAATCACTCACTTTTTGTCTCTCGCTTTTTGTCTTCATTTCCCTCTTTTCTGCCAGGTATTCACTTCTTTCAGTCTAATGTTTGGGCTTATGCATTTTTACTGTAGACTATGAAATAAAACAAAGTTTCATCAAAAAGCATTTGAATGGTCGCCTTCCTAGTCCATAGATGCATGGAAATGATCTTCTTTCCATTGCTTGTACAATCTAAACAACCAGATACATTCTCACTTATTTGAATTGATTTAACCTTAATCTGTAATTTTGTCAGATATCCCCTCTGATTCTGCTTCAAATAGTTTTTTGGCTAAGGTTCAAATGTCTGGTTTGCAGAGTGGCTTCCTGCTTGTCTCTAAGCATGTAATCCAGATCCCCAAAACATCTGCTGTCCTCCCCAAGAAAGGCCACTGGTTTAGTGCATCTGGGACTGTCACCAGAACCCTCCTGCTGTGTTTCATACATCGCATTTAAACGTGTTGTACTCTTTGTATTATTTTGCTGTATTAGGGTATAGACAGAGGAACAAGTACGAGAGAGAATGAGTGAAGGATTTGGCTTGTAAGAAAGATTGGTTCTTCTCCTCCTATTCTTACCATTTGTCTCCTTAATTCTCAGCCTGACTTCCTTTGCAGCTGTAGCTGACAGAAAATTATGACAGTTGAAGTGTGGTCCAGTCTTGCCAAGGACAGAGCTGTTTGCCAGAGTAGCTGTCTATCTGTCTGCCCCTCTGTCTTTCAGCCAGCAAGTCAGTTGATGATGCACGGCTCATGAACAAACTCTTCTTTAGTGTGACTTTATTTTTAAGAGAGTATGAACATGTGCTCTGTGTATGTGTACATTCAAACAGGCACTCAAAGTAAAAAGTGAGGGGATTGCAGACACAAGCAGAGAAGTAGGTCAGAACTACTACTATGTAAAAAAATCAGTGTGGGGAAAAGTAAAAATATTAAAATCATATGAGGAAAGAAAAGAAGAGTGGGGAGAAGAAAGAAAACGGTTTAAAATATACATGTTGCAGGGTAGATGCCAAAACTGCTGCTAGTTTCTCTTAGTTTTGTTTAGTATGTGTTTGGCATAGTAGAACTCTCAGTAGCAGCACTGAAGTTGTGCATTAGGTTTTATGTGTGTGTGTGTGTGTGTGCACAGCGACTGGGCTAGTACAGACCTGTCTTCTCATCCTTGGGGGTATGTTTTGGGTTCTTATTTAGGCCTTATTCTTTACAAAGACCTGCTTCCCCTGTGAGGCCCCTGTGGCCCCTTGCTGAGTAACCAAGCAGCAACATCCGAGGCTGAGAAATGAAGCCAAAACCTGCAGTTCCTCGAATGGCCACTAGAGGTGAACTCCAAAAAGGGAGTCAATCCCCATAGACTCCCATGTTAAAATGCCTGTATTTATAGCCTGGTACAAAAAATGGTTTTGGTGTCATAGCTAATTTCTCCTTTCATGACAACTGTACGGAGTGTACTTTTTTCTTAAATTATAATGAGACTAAAAGTTAAACATAATATGGGGGAACGACCACTTTGACTTAGGTGAATGACAGGCCTTAGTTGTCTAATGAGCACCACTCACGTGGCACGTATTTGCCCATTTTTGGATTAGACATAGCAAGCAGAGTAAAACACTACCAGTATGGCTTGCTTCCTGGTGAAGGTTGGGCTGAAGGAAAGACTTTTTTTGGAATGAGCAGAAAGAAGGAAGGCAGGGACAAAAGAGATTCCACGAACACAATCAACTAATCCACTAAATCCAGACCTCATGGAGAGCAGTAGTAAAAAGAAATGGGAAGTGAGAAAGCAAATGATAAAGTATACAAACTTCGGTTCCATTTGCATTTGTGTTACCCGTTTGTTAAAAACCTTGACTCTGTCCTTTGTGAACAGTAAGTTTCAATCAGATGAAAATGTGTTAATGACATGGAACTTGCCAGAAAGTGGAATTTCCTGCACCAGAGACTGATGCAGTAGCATCCAGTTGTTGTGTGTGTTTATGTGGAGAGAGAAGAGAAAGTCAAACAGACAGATGAGGCCACCGCCTGTTTTTTCCATAGAAAGTCTTCATAGTTGTTTTCCAGGTGCCACAACCCCTCAGCCCCATCCTTGTCAGTCGCTCATTCCCACCCACAAGCCCGCCAGTCATTTCTCCCCCTTTCCCCTGTTGCTGTTTTTCACACTTTTAAGTAAGAACCTCCAGCTCCATAATTCCCCAGGAACCTTGTTCAGGTCAAATGTCAGTGCTCAGTCTAAGTTGTAATAACGTCTCACTGTTGTTCTTTCTTCCTGGGGTTCCTCAGAAAATCCTGCCTCACAGAATTTTTACATTTGGATTTTTGAAAGAAATGAAGATATTCTGTCAGTTTCATTAAATATACAGCATGTTTGTGTCGTTAGGATTAAGCCTAGGTTAGATTGCATATGTGTGGTTGTGCCAGGAACTGCAGTATGTATTTACAGTGCGAGCACACGTGCATAGCTGAGGAATGTGTTGCCCCTATGGAAGGAGAGGAAAATAGAGGGAGAAAAAAACAAATTGATGTGTTCGAATACTGAATTTTACACATGAAGGCATCTAAAAGAAAGTGATGGAAGGGGAAAGAGACAGCGAATGACAGGAAGAGAAAGAGGGCGAGCAATAATGAAAAATGTAGTATTTTCTGTCAGGCTCTGTTAGTGTCTGGTACGTGCCATGTTACTGGTATTTGACTTTTTTTTTTTTAACAGTACTAAAATGCCTCTCCAGTAAAAATTCCTCAGCAGTTTATCTTTAAGCTGAAATGTTTGCAGTAATCATCACAAGTGCATAAATTCTGAAGTGTTTCATTGTCTGTTTGCTTTCTGTTGTAAAATGTAACTGAGGTGAAAACTCAGATTTTTATTATAAAGTTTTGACCAGTAATCCTAGTCGGCAATAAGTTTATGTATATTTTAACAGTCGCACTGTAACTTCTACTTCACAGCTGTTTTTCTGTTTGTATGTGCATGTGCTTCTCTGCTTCAGTTTTTTGTTTGTCATCTGAAGCGCGGGAAGTTGAATAACTTTTGCTTCTTCATTGCTTTCACAAGCACAATATAGGATTTGCAGTGCAACAAAGACAAAAACAGGAATAGAAACTTGAAAGAAACTGGTATTTTCTCCCTCCACCACACCTGCTTCTCTTTTGCTGCATCGAGATTTCTCAGCAAGGTTAGAAAAACCTTTGTAGATCGGCCACGTTGCCTGTTTAACACCATGTGTCTCCCTTCCTTTCCTCTGTTTTATCTAGATGTGTTTCAGTGTGTGTATGTTAATGTGGAAAGAAGCTGAGTACAGTTTGGAAGGTTTTTTTGATGATAAAGAGGTTGTCGCCTGGACGGTAGCTGGAGGGTGTAGAGTGTCTTGCACATACAACAAAATGTATATATACTCTCACGCAGCTGCATTTCACAAGTATCCACTTCTTGATTACTGTGTTACTGATTTACTCTCCTCCTCTGTTTTCCCTTCCTCTCCTTCGCACCCCTCTCTCTTCCTGTCCTCCCCTCTCTGCTAGACTCGCAGGTGGTGTCCTCCTGTCAGAAACACGCACGACACACGGCTGACAGCGGGAGACCGAAGGGGTGAAAGCGAGTACAAGAGTGACACAGATCAACACGCACTCAGAGTGGAAGAGGCAGCCGGCCATCTGTGTTTGGTCCCTTGCCATTCTGCAGCTGTGTTGGAATGGTTTTTGGCTTCGTCAGGACTTCATAAACCACAGAGGGAGATAAGGGGTTTTTTCATAAGTCTCAATGCCCAGGAGATGAGCTCAGGGTAGGGCAATGTTAAGGCCTTGCTGGCCTCAGCTAAATCCCTGGGCTGTTTCTGTGGAGGGACGGGTGATACCCCAGCTGGATCTTCTGTTGTCGCCATCCTCCACAGCTATCATTAGCAGATAATGAGCTGCTGCTAGAGAGGAAGCGGGGAAGGTGCCTGTGGAGAAAGAATGAACCGTACAGCTATTATTAAGAGGCCCATTGATTTGAAAAAAGGAATTGCAGTATTTGCCTCGGCAAGGGAGTGGGACCCTTTAAAGCTGCTTCAGGTGCAAGAATGAATGGATAACAACTTTGGAAGTGGATATTTCTTTTCAGGTGTTGATTGCCAGCTGTTTTTTGTTTGTGATTCAGCATTGTCTGAAAACTATCACCATGCAGTTGAAAAACACCGTATTTCAACAAGATGATTTAGTGTTTGGATGTACACTGATATAAACTCTCAACCAAAAGAATAAAAAAATCCAGTGGGATTTTTTTGTCAAAGTTATTTTGCTTTTGTTTTACATTTGATATTATTTTTATCTTCCTATGCCCTGAAACACATTGGCCACCATGGCAGCAGCCTATCGTGTAGTGGTGAGCAGTGTGAGCTGCTATAACAGTGTGGTAGTGGACCGGCGCACACACTCCCATGCTGTGCACTACTGCTCAGGGCCATGTGGGGCACTGTCCCGGGGACTGGACTGTACTGTGGCACACCATGGCACCTGCTCCGAGCTACTGGTTGCACCAGACTCAGCATACACTGACGCCTACAGCTCGCCCATACACTCTTGTAACATGACCACTCAGCTACTCCCTAATCATGGCAAAATTACCATGGATAGTTATAATAGCAGCCTAGAAAGGGCGGGCAGCAGTGACAGTTTGTCTTTAGGGGAAGACAGCCCTGTGTGGCGCAAAAAGACCCCAGGTTGCGGAGGATCAACTGGGAACCTGAGCTTCTCTGGCAGTTTGAAGGATATTACTGAAGAGGCCATCAACCTGGCCAGTGGTAAGCTCAAAGAGTTTTCTTTTGACAAGCTTCGCCTGTCCTCCTCAAGCCACGTCACCTTCCGGAAAGGTCGTAAGGTCCGTCCTGACTCTTTCAGTCGTCGCTCCACCGACCTGGATATCATTTATGGCCACTTCAGCTCTAATATCATGACTAACGGAACAACTAATGGCATGACAAATGGCATAGCTACTTCTAATGATGAGAACATGCCACCCTTTGTGCTAGGGAGAGGGGCAGGTCTGGAGGAGACAAAGCTAAAGGCTAACTCAGGCTCCTTGTCAGCCACCTCCAAAGTGGGCAGTGGCTCAAGTATTGGGTCATTAGATCAAAGTGTGAATACTGTGGCCTCCCTGTACCGAAACACTCTAGGAGAGGAGAACCTAATTGCCCGTCTGCTAGAGAAAACACAGGCAGAGGGTGGCACTGGGGGAGCCGGCGGGGAGGACATCCGTGCCTGCCTTGACATCCTTCTTAAATGTTCTGAAGACCTAAAGAAATGTACTGACATCATCAAGCAGTGCATCAGACGCAAAGCTGGTGGAGGGCAGGAGGATGGGGGAGCCAGTCCTGACAGTGTGTATCGGGCTGTGATGTCCCGACTCAGCTCCTATCTGAAGAGACTGCCTCTGGATCTGGAGGGGATTGGAGGTTTGGGAGGCAGTGGGCAGGGTACACTTGGAAGCGGGCACAGTGATCTGGCCGAGCTGGTCAACACTCTCCACTCCATTCAGCAGGGACCTTACTCTCCAATATTTGGCAATGAGCAGCCTCCTCGCTATGAGGATGTAGTGCACTCACCTCCCATCCCAAAGACTGTTCCTCACTCGTCTTCCTCGTCTTTTTTGAAATCAGACTCCATCAATACCAAACCAGTCCAAAGCTCCCCATCTAGAACCATTCCTCTTACTAATGGAATACAGCATCTCCACTCTTCTATCACACAACACACAGTCTCTTCCCCCTCTGTCACTGGCTCTACATCCGGCTCCTCTCCAACACACTCTCCTTCCCCTCTTCATACCTCCCCAATGCCATCATACGCACACACTCCTCCAGCATCCCCCATGGAGGCTCTCTTTATAGAGGAGGAGGAAGCAGAGGTGGGCAAGACACAGGAACAAATATCACAGCAGACACACGCTTCAAGCAGAGGGGTAAACACTACCCAAAACAAAAATGGAACTGTGTTAAGTCAACACATGCACCTATCCCAACCACACACACTCCATAACTCTTCAACTGGCTCCAGTCCCACTTGGCCCTCGTCTGCCTCAGTAGCAGTCACGCACAGGAATGATGATATTGACAAGCTGCTGATGGACTTGGAGAATCTGTCTCAGAGTATGAGCCACCCCAGAAACATGGAGCCTCCACTTCCAGCCAAGACCAGGAAGAGAGAAGGAGGCCAGGGGACTGCCTCCAGTGAGGGTGTCACTCAGCACAAAATGACCCAGTTTCAAGTCCAGAATCCAGCTAGCCACTTAGCCATGAATGGCCCCAACTCCAGGACTGACCTGAGTCTCACTCCTCCCCAGGGAGAGAACAGAGAAGCTCTGATAGGAGGGGAGGAGGATGGGGCACTACTGCTGAGGATCCTAGAGAGCATTGAGAGCTTTGCACAGGAGCTGGTGGATTCTGGAGCAGGGAGAACAGGGAGTGCTGAGAGGAAGAGTGGGAAGGAGAGGGAGGTGATGAGGCTCCTGCAGGATACGTTGGCTGCCACTGGCAGGGCTGACACCTGTCTGGGCAGCACAAACCCACCAGCTGCTGTTCCCATGCACACAAATGCAGTCCCATCTATACCGACAAAACACTCCCTTGAAAATACACCTGCAGCTTCACCTGTACCTGCAGTATCTGAAGCAGTGGTGTGCAGTGCTACATCCGATCCTGCACCTAAATCTACACCTGATGCTGCCTGCAAACCTCTGCCTATACCTACACATGAGCCTGCAACTGAGGCTACAGATAAAGTTGCAGACCTGTCTTCAAGTGATAGTCCTGCTCCTGTAACATCTGCAAGTTTGCATTCCTTCACACCTTCATTTGACTTTACACCTGTGACTGCAGCTGAACCTCCAGCTCCTGTTGCCATCCCAGCTGCAGCAGCTGTGAGAGATGCAGCCATTGCTGTTGGTGACCCTGCTGCTGTGAGAGACACCGGTTCAACCCTCCTCATCCAGCAGACTCCAGAGGTGATCAGAGTAAGTGAAAGACACACCTTAATAAATAAATTAAAAATACTCACAAGTGCACAAGCTAATGGCAAATTGTGATTTTGGAGGAAATCTCTATGTTGTATGTTTGATTTAATTTTCATTATCTGTAGTTGGACATAGTGCAGATTTTTAATATGTAGTTCAAAGTTGATTAACCAGTAACTTACCACAATCACCAATAACTAAAATGTTCAGATGCATTTATGGTGTAAGAAGAGAGCAGATTTGAGAGAAAGACAGACTAAGTGACAGAATGAGTGACATTAGACTAAGAATAGACAATTTGAAAGTCAGCCTTTGTTGCTTTTATCATAAAAGGTAAAATGCCAATGTGAGAATTGTATTGCTGTGACACAACGGGGTTGATGCTGCTGCAATAAATGTGTTGTGATGAACAGTATTCATTAACTGCTATGAACACACTGATATGTTGTCCATATGTGGGCTTGAATAAAAAAGCCAGCACTATGAATCATATAACAGAATATCTCATTGTGTTGGGAGTGGCTCTCTGTTCGTTTCCTGGTTTTTAACTTGTGTCTTGTACTGCACTGTGTATGTTGTATGTTGGCTCTCCTTTCCTCCTTGGGGAATGTTTAAGAGTTATTTAGAGTTGTGCTACAGGGAGAGAGAGAAGTAGGGGAGTTGGAGTGTGTGTTTGTATGTGGGTATGTGACTGACACAGCAGGGAATCAGCTCAGAATAGGGGGGCTAGTTCAGCCTGTCTCTGATGTGGCTGTTCAGCAGCACATTGTGGATTTAGGTAATTATGCATGACAGACAAACACACATTACCACTGACACAGCTTCAAATCATTACCGTTGTCAGTTTTTTTTTTCTGTCTCTGCATCGCCACCTTTAATATTTTTTGTTACTAATTTGTTTATTTTTCTGCTTCATTCAGTCACTACTTCTTCTCTGCTGTTTGTTAGTGTGTGTTTATTTACTGAGCTGTGTAACCTTATGCCCTGTTGATATGTAGGGCACCTATTTAGGAGGTTACCATGGTAGCTGCCACAGCCAGAACAGAACAGCAAGCACCCAAACATCATTTTGCTATCTCATTCCTCCTCCATCCTTCATCCCTCCTTCTTCTCTTTGTTTTTCTGCTCTCGGCCTCCACATCATGGGCCGTGCTTGCATATTTCATGCTTTCTCTCAGATTTTTTTTTTTATTTCCTTTGTGCATCTGGGTGCCTTTTGTTTTTCTTCTTAGTGTCCTTTCACCTACAGTCAAGGTCTGTGTTGACCACCACCTCTCTGCCTGCCCTGTGATTGGCTGTTTTGTTATTTTGGGAGCAGGGAAGAACAGTTGTTGCTGTGTGGATGGCAGAGTAATGCAATGAGAGGTGCTGATTGGAGCACAGCAGGAGGGCAGTTGAAGGGCGGGGCGAGGTGGAGTCAGGGTTATGGGCTTCTGTTGGCATACCAAGTGTTAATAGTATCCTTACCCTCCACCCCTGGCAAAGCTAAGTATGAGGGTGTCCTAAATCTGTCCACCCCTCTGTACTATGGCATCCCGCTAACAGACCCACTGTCGCCACAGTGTAAATGGACCTGTGTGTGTGTGAGAGCATGTGCATGGATGTTTGTGTTGTTGTATGTGCACCCAGGCTTGACCAGGTGCAACAGATACAGTGCACATACAGTATATATGTGTACAGTTGCATGTGTATTCACCTGTATGCATAACACTGGTCAATGTATGTGTGCTTGACCAAGCATGTGTGTGTCTGTTTGTTGGCCTGAGGGAAAGCTGACCCAGTGATACTGTGGGTCACAGCTGAGTTTGGGAATAGCTCTCTGACACCCAATGCCCACTTTAGCACTCTGGGAATTGTGCTAATACTCCTCAGTGCCAACCCCACCCCCTGCCTTGGTTACACATTAAACTGCCAATCAAACTGTAAACAAGGCAAGCCCCTTCACACACACAGTGACAAAATGCTCATGCACGCTCACACACAACAACTTGGAAATTTGTAGCTGTGTTTCTCTTGGCACAGCCTTGGCTTTGATGGGAAGTTCTGCTAAGCCCTCTGGGATGACACTGGTCTCAGGGAGGAGCAGCCTTTATCTCTGTGTGTGTGTGTGTGTGAGTGCACACACTTTTAATGTTGGTTCTGCTGCTGACAGACTAATACAGGGCTTTCTGCACCTGTCTGAGCAGACCCATTAATCTCCATGGATACAGGGAAGCCAGCTAATATAAATCAGAAGAGAGGCTGTGACAGTCAAACTCAGAGCGGGGAGACGTGGCAACAGTGATGCTCAAAGTGGAGGCAACTGTTATGGTAGCCCCCCTCACCAGGAGGGTTAGGGAGGACTGAGGTTGGGCTCAAGTTTGCAGACCCAGGTGCTAGGGGGAAAAACATGACGGTAGCAGGTAAATAAAGAGAACACAAAGTATCAAAAGAACATAACATGGGAAAGTACGGTACTTGGATATGTATGATATGTAGTGTAGTGTAAATGAGCGTAGTGCGTATGTAGTGTGGTAGAGTCAAGCCAAAACGCACAGTGTCTGTCAGCGTAGCATTCTACCAACATGTACAGTCCGCGTTACTATGTTAATGTTCCGGCCAAGACGGAGCGTCTGCCAGAGGTTTATATAAGGAGGAGAAGGCAATCATCGGGATGCACCCCAGCTGTGTGCAGCGACAAACCAGTTGCTAATTACTGGAATGCAACACAGCTGAGGTGCAGAGCCCACAGGATAGAGAGAGCAGAGGAGAGAAAGACGGAGGAGAGGCAGCGGCCACCGAGTGACCCTGACAGCAACTAAATCTCTTGGTGGTCTGTGGCAAAGAGCCGGGAGTTGGTCTCTCTCTCTCTCTCTCACTCACTCTTCCCCTCTTTGTTTTTGAGAAATACGAGATAAGAAATTTGAGAGCATGTTTCCCTCCAGCTAAATTTGACCTGAATGTTTTAGTTTCGGAGGAGTTGTTTCATTACAGTCAATGGTGACATGATTTAGAGACACATGCACACTTCTGGCCACATCCAGAGCTGCCATTCACATGGCTTATTTAACCTACTGCTGATTTTAGTGTTTTTGCCAAAAGCCGTGAACATATTGCTATGCTAGAATAGCACTGGTCAGATTTCCCCCAGGACATTAGTGAGGATGTGGTAGAGCTTCACCCTTTACTGTCCATGCCAAGGTCTGGGCCATAACTGGGGTACCCTCTGCTGAAAACATGGACTCTGCATGGCTTGTAACTAGTGACATGTCTACTGATGGACTGATTCAGCTGAATTCTTTTGGTGGGAGATATATCAAATATCCTGAACCACACTCACAAGAATGCAACACATAAAGTAACAAGCACAATAGCAGACTTTTACTGGGTCCTGTCAAGCCTACAGTATTTAGGTAAATATAACATCTGCACCTGTGAGGTGGTATTCACTTGAGTGCACTACACAAAAGACAGCATCAGTTGTGTGATCTGGCTGGTTACAAAAGCATTTCCAGAAAGCACACAGTTATCAAAAGTGGAGCTACCTTGTGGATTTATTTGTGTTTCATAACACAAGTCGATATTCACATCTGAAAACAGTGCAATAGCAATTTACTCTTGTTATGCACAGCTCTGATATAAGCATTCAGGATGTAAGTGCCACTCAAGGTCAATGCAGCATTCTCATCTTATTGTCGAGAGAGGAATGCATATAATGTTCTGATTTCTCCCAACTGTATTTTTAGTCCTGTGCACCTTTAAGACAGTATCCTGCTTTCTGGCACAAGGACTCTTGAAAAAAATTATGATAAAGGTGTGATAAAGAAAAGTGTGGGACTGACAGGAAATAACAGTTAGACAGGAAAGCTGCATGAATGAAGGTCTGTACAAGACAGCAGGAGTAAGAATTTTATTGTTTACTGCGAAACTGGCTTTTAGAGAAAGGAGGACTTCATGGGGAGTTAGAGAAGAAGAGAAGCAGGTGATGAAAAAGGGATGAAAAATAGACTTTTGGGATGAGTTGGGGGGCTCTGCAGCTTACAGTTGTTGACTCTGGGTCGGATGAGGGTGACATCATTCCTCGGCTGCTTCCACAGGAAATAAGGTCACAGCATGAATCTTGGCCAAGCACGGTAAGATGCCTGTTTCAGTCTAGGTGCACAAGGACACAGATGAATGGAATTATTTATTCAGACACACATACAAAGCTCTTCTCAGACAGAGGTCTCTGTTGCTACATGTGAGAGGAGTTTTCCAGTGCAGTTCATACCATCCAAGGTTAGTTTGGACAATGGAATATTCATTACATAGCTCTTTGATATACAAAAGCACACACACACACACACACACACACACACACACACACACACACACACACACGGTAGACTTCATTAACTTTGGTTAGGAGATACACACACACACACACAACTGTTAAGCAAGTGACGTAATTCGCCACTCCCAGTGCAGGCTGGGATGGCATCCAAATGCTGTCCCTAGTGCAGTGTGCATTGTTGGAGTGTGTGTACAAGATCCTCGTATGTGCGCACACACATGTGCAAAGCGAAATTTTTTTTAATGCGGGTCATTTTTTTCTCTGAAAAGTTTTGACTCAGTGGGAGTCACTGGTGCGTAGCTCTCTGGGCCTCCCTCTGTGTCACCATGGAAACCACCACATGTTTATAAGCGGGATGTATTTGGTGGGACTTCCCCATCCCAGAATATCAATTGTGCAATCTTGATTAGCTGATGGGAACTTGCTTGCAGAATAATGGCACCAGGGGAGATCAGATGGAAACTGTTTTTAGGTTTATTTCAAAATACTGACTGTGTTGCTGTAGATGTGGCTGAGTGTGTGTACGTGCTTCTGCTTGCATGTGTATGGTTCAATGTGAAAGTGCTAATGTTGCAGAACATCATGACTCGGTAGAAGCTTGGGTGGCACCCACGCCTCCACCCCTCTCCCTACAGTTCCATTTCCTTTGAACTCACCCTTCACCCAGCTCCACCCAAACTGGGCCGACGGTTTTCTCCACAGTTTGCTCTCACTAGTTTATCTAAATGATCATGACGGTATTAATTTTCTGAAAACACAAATGTGTGCTCTGTCTTGATGCATAGAAGGAATTCAAAGTGAATGGCTGCAGATGCTTTTAATCTTGACCTAAATATGTTGGTTTCTTTCTTTTTTTTCTAGAACAAGTGACTTATTGCACTTGTTGGATCAACATAGTGCATAGCACTTATCTGGTTTTCATCATACAAATCTCTTGCTGTTTCAGCCAAGGATGATTTTTTTCTTGGCCTGGAGTAAGATAACATGAGGGAGATCAAAGGTAACAGAAACCATCAACTTGTGTCAGAGCCAGGCTCACCTACGAGGTGCGAGTGTTTGACAGTTGGTAACAAGCGGAGAGCTACTACCCTCTAGCGACTCTCAGCCCCTG
>NW_018128056.1:651814-657024 GCF_001952655.1 Monopterus albus | reverse complement strand
CTGTTTTCTCTCCTGTTGTTTGATATGAAGAGGATCTTTCACCCCACCTAATGGATAGTTAGTGAACTGTTGTGTTATAGGGTTTACATCAGAATGTTTTATTGCTCAGGTAGGTTTTTCTGAAGCTGCTTTCATTTATTTTTAATGCACTACAGTGTGTGTGTGTGTGTGTGTTGAAAAAATGACTCAATCTGCTATAATTGTGATACAATGAAATGACATCAGGGAGCAAAGGGTAGTGCAAGGTTCACTACTGTACTGGCTCTTAATGATGTGTTGGAACTATTGTTTTATGTTGAATAGAGTTTACTGGGAATATTTTGCACAAGGTACATGATTAATGGATGTTTTGTGCTGACTTCTAAATTATCTATAGGGTAGGATCATGCCTTATGCAAGAGATGCACCACACATTAATGCTATCTGACAATTTCCTACAGAGATTTGATAATAATATCACAGGAACGCTGCAAAATCCATAATGCTTTACACAGTGGCTACTTTTTATTGTGGACACATTTCTCCCTCCTGACACCCCTGTTTGTCTTTATTCTTCTATCTGGAAAAAGAGGGGAAACAGGAGCTGTTATGCTGTGTGGAGTCTCCTACTGCAGCTTCAGCCTGAGGCCCGTCACCATTGCTGATGTAGGATTAGTGTGCTTATTCTAAATCCTAAGATTGCCAGTGGAAGGTAATGCAAGACTTGCCCTGATAGCCATGGCGTGAATATAAAAAACCAAGTTATCCCGTGAAGGTGTGGAGTTTGTTATCAAACACTACTTGTTGACAAGCCGCTGTTTCCATTGAGGGAGATGATTCACTGGGCGCGTTCTTGTTTTTTTTTGGTGATGTATGAGCAGCCTTCCCAGAAATAGGCAGTAAGGTGATACAATAAGTAAAGAATTGTTAATGTTTTCCAAGTAGGAAGCCACTCTCTGTGATTATTGAAGCAGCTCTTTATTGCCTTAAAGTTTTCAGGTTAATATTAATATGTGCAGTAGTTGTTAAGAATGACGTTCTGTGGGAGTGAATGCATGGTTTAGCCAGGCAGGCTAATATTATCAGCCAGTAATGGGTTTCACATTAAACTGTAGGCAGGTAAGTATGCAAACATATTACAAAGCAGCACAATTTAGTAAAAACATTTTATTGGAAGCATTTACATTTAACTTTCACTTTTATAAATTCAGATTTGATATAGTGACATTATGTGTTTTGTATATAGTTTGTATAAAAGATAAATTTCAGTAATGTTTAATGTTCAAAGTGTAGTACTATCACTACTATGCAACATTCTAAGACTAATAAAAGAGTGAGGACAGCAGTTTCTCATCCAAGTCTTTACAGTGATCATTTGTGAAAGTGTGAAATCATAATTGGATCAAATTCAATGATAGTGAACAAGAAATCCTGTAAAGTATTTTAAATCCAGCATTGTTTACATCCTTGTTTACTAGCTTGTAGTCTTGTTATAACATTGGTAGTAATGTGTTACAAATCACCCTCATGCAGATTGTGATTGTGTGCATGTACTGCAGAACCTCAAAGAGCCACTAGCTTCATTTGTCTTAAAAATCCAGTACTGGTCAGGATCTGATGTAGAGACTCAGTGGCTTGATCAAAATATTGGACTGATGGTCTTATTACAGGAAAGTGTATGCTTCCGCTCAGACAGCCCCACCAGCTGTGTTTTTAACTGTTCCCATATTGTCCTCCCCTGAGTCGGATGTGAGCTAGACTGCAGCCAGCTCTGACTCACTTCATCTACCACGGAAGCGGCACTCGAACTCGGTTCGTTCTCTTCAGTTTAGAGAGGAGGCTCCCAGGGTAACTTTATGTGTGTACTTATTGAGAGGAAGTGGGACTGGGAATAATGACTAGAGCAGTGATGTGAACTGCCTTTCCTGCTGTTGGCACAGCAACCCTGGGAGTGTTCCACCCGCCACTCAATCCAGGGAAGGGTTATCGCCATGGAGATGGCATTTGGCAGGACTGGTCCACTGTGCATGGGGCAGTAGCTTTTTTTTTTTATTTTTATGTGATATGAGGTTGAAGTCAAAACTTTATTTGTCCCAGTCTGTAGTTGGAGTGGGTCTTTCACTGCAAGTAATAAGAATGACATTACATAAAAAACATATGGCTTACATGCATAACAACACACCCTTGGTAATGGAGTAATGATTACAGTGATCTTTGCATGACAAATATGGTTTGTAGACCTATATACTTAGTGGAAATCCAGATATAAATGTATGGGAATATTGTAACTGAATTATTTTAACATTTAGTCTGTTCAAATGGTCAAAATGCATGTTTTAAAAAAGCACTGTTTTCAGTGCTGTTGTAAATAGCATTGCAAGTTTGAATATATGTCAGTTTGTAATTAGAAAATCAAAAAATAAATGATAGTTAATAGGTTATATGTGACTGAGCAGTCCACTTAAATCCTAACTTTTTTGAGTTATCAGTAAATCTACTAAACTGCACTTTCGAGCATCCCTCCTATCATTTGGCACTTGTGTGTGGTCTCGTGTGCATGTGAAGTCTGCCTGGTGCCTGAAGCAGAAATAAATATGAAATTGGTGACTATATTTACACAGATAATTTTACACAAAGCAGACAGCCAGTTTCACAGAGTAGGCGTGTGTGTATGTGTGTTTAGGAAGTTGTTATGTTCACACTATTCAGCTTTGACAGACTAAAGTTGTTATGTTCACACTATTCAGCTTCTTTGACAGACTGGAAGAGGCAGTTCCTGTTAGCTGAAGCCATTGAGGCATACACGCACACCTGCACACAATCACATTAATGATATGCTGTGACCAACTACCCACATGTCTCAATGCTTTTGTGTTAATTAAGCCCTTTACGAGGGTGTGTGTGTGTGTGTGCATGTTCAGTGTGTATTTGACATTTGGAAAAAGGCGGCAGTTGCTGTTGGACAGCTGAGCCTCTGCCTTGGTCCCTCTGCTCTTCCCATCATTGCATGTATTTGGTCAATGCTGTGAAAGCTGCTGACTCACCTGTTCCTGTAGCGGTGGGGCTGGATTAGGTCTGTGCAGTGGTTGGAGGAAAACACATGCAGACAAGACACTCAGCACACACATACACACACCTGTTACCCAGCCCTCAGCCCCTCCATACATTTCCATTAGCACTTCTTCCCACAACCCTCTTCCTGCTTTTCCACTGTTTAACCCCTCATCTTGGATGAATGTATTCATTTGGAGAGATTGTCATTTTGCTTACAATGCCTTAGGGCCAAGCAAAGGTTTTGTATTTCTTCATAGAAATTATAAATACTTTCACATAGTCCATATCTAGTTTTATCATATACCTTAATCCATAATCTGTCAAGTAACTGTAGGGAGATATTGTTAGTAAAGTGGCTGTTGTTTTTGACCACTTGGAGGCAGCGAAACAAACTATAAACACAACACTGACATATAATCACATTAAAATTCGACAGTAAATGTTTTAGCAAACATTTACACACCATTTGCACATCTAGTGGTCACAGAGCGACATTGGCATTCCTTTGGTTTGAGTTTCTGGCAACTCCCTATTAAATGTAGTTAAATATTCAGTTTTCTTGGACACTCTGGTGAAGAGAGGGGCGGAGCTGTCAACTGATCACCACCTGGTGGTGAGCTGGATCCAATGGTGGGGGAGGAAGCTGGACAGACTCGGCAGACCCAAACGTATTGTGAGGGTCTGTTGGGAACGTTTAGCAGAATCCCCTGTCAGAGAGATCTTCAACTCCCGCCTCCGCCAGAGCTTTGACCAGATCCCGGGGGAGGTTGGAGATATTGAGTCCGAGTGGACCATATTCTCCACCTCCATTGCCGATGCGGCCGTTCGGAGCTGTGGCCGTAAGGTCCCTGGTGCTTGTCGTGGTGGCAATCCCCGAACCCGGTGGTGGACACCGGAAGTAAGGGATGCCGTCAAGCTGATCGTTTGCAGTCGTCATTAATGTATTAATGTTTTGTTTCCCCACTGGTCCTCAGTTTCTGGTTGATGCCAGCCTTCATGTTGAAGAAGATTGTTCTGGGGAACTTTGCTAAAGGACCTGTGGATACTAAAATGGCAGATGCAATTGACTTCATGGTTGACAGGGTAAGTTGGCATTAGGGAGGTGCTGTGTGTAAGTGTAATGTGTCCCTGTAGCATAAAGACATACAGGAGTGTGAAGTCAGAGGAACAGCGGTTGGCTTGAGGTAAATGTAGCTCTTGGGTTGTCTGAGGAGAAAACAGGAGAGGAAGATTTAGTTTTTAATTGATTGAGCCATTGTTTTTATTTCCTTCATAGCTTTGTGTACACTCAGTAATACTGTGGGCTTTAATGTATCCCAGTAGATGAAGTTAATATGTTCAGGGATTTTAAACAGCAGCCTGTAGAGGTGATGCGTTACTACTGTCAGCACAGGTAGGACTGCTAACAAGTTAGGTTTACAGGATTTAATCACCACTGAGACCTGTCAGCATATATCAGACCACTTTGATGTGTTTGCTTCAGATGAAAACACTCGGTCCCCATCACTGTCTCACTGACAAGTCGCTCTTTGTGTTTATCTGCAGCGCACCAGTATCTTGTTAGTTTCTACCCCCCTCTCTCTCTCCTGGTGTCTGCCCTGTGATAGGCTCCTTTTACAAAAGACCCACCCTATTGAGATTGACAATCAAAACTGACTCATGACAGCCTGGGACAATGCGGTTGTCGTCCTGGCCATGGGAGACTTGACCAGCTCTATACCCTCTTCAGGGTGGCGGAGGGTTCATGGGAGTTTGCCCAACCAGTCCACATGCGTTTCTGGATCTGGAGAAGGCATTCGACCGTGTCCCTCACAGCGCCCTGTGGGGGGTGCTCCGGGAGTACGGGGTCCGGGGCCCTTTGCTAAGGGCCGTCCTGTCCCTGTATGACCGGAGCAGGAGCTTGGTTCGCATTGCCGGCAGTAAGTCAGACTTGTTTCTAGTGCATGTTGGACTCCGGCAGGGCTGCCCTTTCTCACCGGTACTGTTCATTATTTTTATGGACAGAATTTCTAGGCGCAGCCAGGGGCCGGAGGGACTCCGGTTTGGGGACCACAGGACCTCGTCTCTGCTTTTTGCAGACGACGTTGTCCTGTTGGCCCATCAAACCAGAACCTCCAGCGTGCACTGGGGTGGTTTGCAGCCGAGTGTGAAGTGGCTGGGAGGAGAATAAGAACCTC
>NW_018128056.1:629678-651326 GCF_001952655.1 Monopterus albus | reverse complement strand
ATCTGTTTCGGATGCCTCCTGGGCGCCTTCCTAGGGAGGTGTTCCGGGCATGTCCCACCGGGAGGAGGCCCCAGGGAAGACCTAGGACACGCTGGAGGGACTATGTCTCTCGGCTGGCCTGGGAACGCCTCAGCATTCCCCTGGAGGAAGTGTCTGGAAAGAGGGAAGTCTGGGCATCTTTGCTTAGACTGCTGCCCCCGCGACCCGGTCCCGGATAAGCGGAGGAAAATGGATGGATGGATGGATGGATTGAGTGTTCATCACTATGAGACCACTTTCAATTTATACATTTGATCCATTTTAGATAAACATTTACTATTTCAATATCCATCATCCAGTTGAAGTCGAATAATTAAATTACAAGTTATTACAATGCTGCCATTATTGGTGACAGTGTTTTTTTTGTATTGCACATTAACAAATCAAGTGTTTTGGTAAATGAAGTCATTATGCATTTGGGTGGCCCCAAAACCCACCCGCACATCACTGCTGACCTTATGTGTCCCTCCTGTTGGGAACAGTTTGTCCCACTGCTTGCTTTCATGCCGTGGCACCTGAGTAGACTGCAGCTTACTGTCCCACATACTATAGTGGATCATCTCAGAAGCTTTAAAGGGGATGACTCCTGCCTGTTTTTCACAGCTTAGTAGGCTGATAGTTTATCATTTTGTTATTTGGCCATCATAATCGGTAAGTGCTTGAAGTGGTTTTGGAAGTTTAAAATGACAGTGAATGGGGTAGTTTTTAGGACCAAGCTGAAACATTATAAGAGGGTGAGGTTACACTGACTGTCAGTCAGGAAAAGAGCACACAGCTGTCCGGTGGCATCTGTTCTGGCTCCCTTTACAAACACACTGTCACACTTATGAACATACACATCTTTTTATGAAGAAATTTATGATATCACAAGTGTGTGGCTCCAGTTGACGAGGGGGTGCAGAGGAAGTGGTGGGAACTAACTTGAGAGTAGAGATGAAGAGACAGAGAGAGAGAGAGAGAGAGAAAATGAAAGGGAGTGGGGGGGATTCAGAAGGTAGCTGTGTATTGCAAAGATCACAGTCACTAGACACAAGATCATGATTGTATAGTGTTTCCCTCTGCAGCATGGAGGTAAGGAGTGGCCAGAAAGAAGACTGTGTGTGTGTGTGTGTGTGTGTGTGTGTGTGTGTGTGTGTGTCTGTCAGTGGGATCGGAATGTGACCTTGGCTTCAGTACAGAGTCCAGTTCCAAAGAATTCAGTAGGGCATACAGGGAGAGAGGAGTTACCTGAAAATCCAAGGTGACTTATTTATTTTTCTGGGAAGTCACTTACACATATGCACGCACCCTGAACTTTCCCATGAGTAAACTGTATGAGTCACAAGGGCAGCAGGAACAAGGTGTCCAATAGCATAAAAATAATTACAGACAAACAACATGAAAATATTCAGGATGGGGTGGCTGTGGCTCATGAGGTAGGGCAGTCGTCTCCTGACCAGCAAGTTGGTGGTTCGACTCCCGGTCTCATGCCTAAGTGTCCCCCTGACCCCCGATTTGCTCCCGGTGGCTTGACTAGCGCCGGAGCATGGCAGCCTGTCGTCATCGGTGTGTGAATGCTGTGTGTGAATGGGTGAATGGTGTATGATCTTCTGTAAAGCGCTTTGGCCAGTGAAACACACTGTGAGAAAGCGCTATATAAAATACAGTCCATTTACCATACAGAAAAAACTGGAAATTTTCATGACCATGTTTTCTTCATTCTTGAATCATTTTCATCCAAGAAGATTCATGTATTTCTACTTAAATATATATATGATACGATAAAATATGATAACACTTTATTATCAGATAAAATCTGAAATTTGTCTTGCAACACAAGACGGCTCCATCGCAAGACCAAACAATAACAGACAATCACATGAACATATTAACAAACAATAACAGCAAGCAATAAACCCCCCATTTACATACTTATCATGATGTCTGGAGTCAGATCTTGCATAGTCTCACCCTAATTTTGATTTAACAATGTGAACTAAAGAGTTTTTCAGCCTGTTCTTCTTTCTAAAATAAGGAACGCTCTAAATCACATATTGGAAGGCAGACTTTGGTATACACTATTTAAGACATGAGAAATCGGGGAGATACTTGTTGCCAATCAGAGCATGCTTTTATTGTGGGCCACGTGGACGGAAGACTTCAAAGCTTGACCAGTAATCTCTGAACGAATACAGATTTAATAATGTGATATAGATTTAAGTTTATCTTTCAGTTTTTTTTGTGCAGTGTCTTTAACCAGGGCAGGTTTAAAATAGGTCATGCCTGTTGGCCCTGAGGGATCCCCTCTTCTGGGTGCACTGTCAGGCTTCAGATTGGTGTTGCCTTGCACTGATCTTGCATAGCCCAGAGAGGGGGCAGACTTGGGGCTTCCTGGAAGATGGAGGTTGTTGGCAATTCATAGTCTTATCTTAGCTATTAGATCTATCAGAAGCACCAGAAAATAGATCTAAATCCTGCTAATGGCTTTAAGGTCTTTTGGCAGGTGTCAGTCCAGTGTTAGACTCAAATGTTTAGCTGATTATCATATAGTGAAATGTATTGCCAACAGTTGTGGTATTTAAATGTCGGGTTCCTGGTTGATTTGCTGCTTTTCCCTGTATATATCATTGTAAATATTTTTCATATTGGTCTGCAGAACTGAAATATTTAGTTGATTCAATGATCAGTCAGGAGAAAACAGAAAACATATTTGGAACTGTTTTGAAATTCAGTCAGTCCTGATCTCTTAGCCTTAGTTTCAGGATTTGCTGGCTAGGATGTTCTGACATTTTATAAACTTATAGTTTAATTGATTTTGAAACAATTTTGTGAGTTGCAGCCTTAATCAAGAGTGAAATGTTAATGTTCCAGCAAAAGACACTTCAACTCTAAGTCAGGAAGCTAGTCCAGTGGGATTTCTGAATGTCAACAGATATAACAACAGGTGCTTTGCTTGATGATTCATTGCTTGATCCCAAATTACCTCTATGAAAATATTTCAGCTTACTTGTCCCACCCACTCACACAGAAGCACTGGCCTAAGTTTCCTGTCCACAGTGAAATTAATTCAGTCACAGTCATTTTGAGGTGTAGCTTCCCACGAACTAACTATAGTCAAAGCCAGGGTCTGAGGTGGGCTCACGTCCTCCACAACACTACACATAGATATGCAACATAGCTGAACCCCACACTTGGTGTGCCGTGTGCGTTGCCAGGTCCTGGCATGGCTCATGTTTCTTAGTGCAGTTTGTCAGAGCCCTGCTTGGAGCGGCAGGCACCAGTGGGACTATACCAAGTGCACCAGTGGGTTTCTGTCCCAGAGAGGAGCCGCCATTTTGGGGCTGCAATTTGCCGTAAAACAGCTGATAACATGGTCCTGCCTTCCAGCCGTCACCGTAGCACAGGGGTCTCCATTTATGCAGATACACTGCTGGATTACTGCTGTGTAGGACATTTGGCTTTGGGAGCCTGTGCATTCAAGTGGAGTCTGGAAGATAGAGATTTTGTGAGTGCATGTGATTGCCAAAGGCCGTTTTTGTGTGAAAATAGCACACATGCTGGATATTTATTTGCTTTCCTGAGGTGTTTGGCCATTTTTTTGTTATTGGATTTCTGAGCTGTTAAGTGGAAATCATTACTACCGCTCACTGAACTTTTTTCATCAGTTGTTTGGTTGTCGTGCAAGCTGGTCCATCTATAGTCACTGTGTCAGTAGCCACACCGGTGGTTGTGTCTGGTGGGGGGTTGCGAGTCTCAGCCCCCACCATGATGATCAAGGAGACATCGTTACGCCGGGACCCTGACTTGAGGGGGGAGTTGGCCTTCCTAGCGAGGGGGTGTGACTTTGTCCTTCCCTCACGCTTCAAGAAGAGACTAAAGTCCTTCCAGCAGCAACAGGTCAGTCGGTGCAACGGGCAGGAAAGTGTTAGATATTTTTAGTCAGATAGATATTGGATAGATACTTTATGTATTAGAAATGTTTAGTGGAGATAGGATGTCTAGTTAGACTGTTAAATGCTTAGGCCTGCTCATAAGTTTCTACAGGGTACATCTGGTCAAGGATAACTAGAGAGAAGAGTTGATGACTGTCAGCAGACAGGGTGTTTAATATTATTATTATGATGTGTAGAACTGTAGAGTTAGCCATAATGTTCCTATGTTCGAGTCATGACATGTATTAGAGGTCGTGAGAATGTTTTTAGCTACACACCACTTAACCAACAGACACACACATTCACACATTGATTTGCTTCATGTTTTGACTACTGCTATGACCAGCTGCAAAGCTGGTAAGAGAGACGTCTCGGTTGACGTTTTTATGTAGTATGGGGCTAGCCCAACCGAGGGGATATAATGTATAGGCCTGGTTCGGTTCAGGGTCTTTCATCTTACATCTGCCTGCGAGCAGTATGGAGGTGCAAGATATCTGAGCGTGTAATGTTAATTTTACCTGTGAGCCTTTGAATAAATCAGCACTGTTTTGAAGTTACTTGGACTGCCTCGTCTCTTAGAGTTAGCAATGGTAGCAAGAACGGGATCCTACAAAAGACAAAGTGCAAGTCTGGACTATAAAAATGTTGAGATGCCCACAAAACACACTGAGACTATTTGTCTACAAATGTGTAGCTCATTCTTTGTTTCACTCTTTTCACACAAATCCTCTGCACATGTAAGTAAACACAGTTGTTCATACATTAAATACA
Organism: Monopterus albus; assembly: GCF_001952655.1. NCBI lineage: Eukaryota > Metazoa > Chordata > Actinopteri > Synbranchiformes > Synbranchidae > Monopterus > Monopterus albus. Next base: position 646,605 of record NW_018128056.1, on the reverse strand, counting down.
CACGCATATAGTAGATGCGCCTTGTAGCTCTCATGCACATAGACTGACATGGCAGGGATGCCAAAACTATTCAGAGGCAGATACCAGCAGAGTATTAATAGGGCAGGAGGTGCAGGAATAGAGTGCTACGAATGCTGTGAAGGAGAGTGGGAGGGGGAGGTCCGCTACAGCTGTCCTGTTCAATACACACAGTCTGGAGGCCCTCGAGAAGACACACACCAAACACACCAGGTGCCAGGGACAGGTTTTGACTTAAACAGTGTTAATTAATGCTGTTACAGGTCTTTAGCTACTTCACTAATTGAAATTTCTAACCTTTCAAACACCCTTGAACTGTAGCAAATGAGTGCAGCATCTGCTATCAAACTTGACATGACATCTCACCCTGTTGTTGCTGGTTGTGTAAAATCGTTTGAATTAGAACATGGAGTGTGTTGATGTAAATGTTCTCCATCTGATTACTAAATAAAATAAATCAAATTATTGGATATGTTAAATGATACTATTGAGGACCACAATTTTCAAACATTACTGTGAATCTAAGACAAACTATATTATTTTCTCTTGCAACATTAGTGCAAACTACCCAGAATGCCACATTTTCTTTGTCTAATTTGTTTTACCTGTGTATCACTTGTTTGAATCCTTTATGAATGTGTGCATAGAATAATGCATTTTAAAGCTAAAGGGCTTGATATATCCATCATAATTACAACATTGCTCTTCTGGGTGCTGTTTATTTTTCCCTATAGATTAGGAACAATCAGTTTAAGCCCAACATAATCTTGAGTGCTGTAGACCTATGCCACCTGAAGCTTTTCTCACCAAAACTCAGTCTGCTGACAGCTTTGTCTGACTGACTTAGTGACTAATAATAACAAATCTCTTGTTTTTGTATGAATGGTTGTGATTGGGATATGGGGGTTCCTGCCCAAAACACGGGTCCTTCATACTTTTAAAGTGAAGTTGAGTCTTGTCTACACTTCTGGGTTAAAGTTACTTCTGAAAGTAATGACATCATTCACTTAAAATGCATATGACAAAAAGGAAAGAGAGTAAGTCATAGAGTTGGTTCACAAACCATGTGAAAGAAAAATCCAGTTAATGCATTCTTATTTTAAAGTGTAACTAGTTATGCTTTAAAAGAAACAAAAATATAAGGAGTAATGTTACCACCATGAACACTTCCATACATGATCTCCCTTTTCTCTTTTTAGGTGCAGTCCAAGCCAGATAAGAAACCAGGCACACCTCCACCAGCTCCTGCCCCATCCACAGCCACACCCACCCCCACACCACGCTCACCTAGCCCTCCTCCAGCTCCGGTGATAGTCTCCCCTCCACCCCCTGCCATCAACATTCCCAGGTTCTACTACCCCCGTGGGCTCCCTGCCCTGGGCTTGACTGCCAACCACGATGTAGTCATCACCGCCATCGAGGCGGCCTTCACTGAGTTTGAGGAGGAGAAGGCTGACATATATGAAATGGGCAAAATTGCAAAGGTAAGCAGTTTAATAACAGGCATTATAATGGTCAGCATTTTAGAAACACTAACAATTTTAATATTGTCCCTACCTATACTTATAACAAAGGTTGAAAAAATTCCAAATTACATGTGTGTTATCTGTATCTTTCATGTTTCATCTTGAAACAACTACGCTGCTTTTTCCATAAGTGTTTTCTAGACTCATTTCTCCAGAAATTACCTAATGCAGTGTCCTGGTTAATACACTGCTGTTTTTCGCTGCTGCTCCTTGCTAAGCAGTGCGATCAATGATTCTAGGAAACAAACGCTGTTGTGGAGTAGAGTACCCAGCTGTTTTTCATGGTAAGGTAATGGTCGTGTTACATGTCTTTCTGCTCAGGCATGCGGATGTCCACTTTACTGGAAGGCTCCCATGTTCTATGCAGCAGGTGGTGAAAGGACGGGATATGTGTCTGTTCACTCCTTTATTGCAACCTGGAGGAAGTAAGACAGACCTCATATTCATCTGACATTTGTAATAATTCAACTTCCATCAGTTCATGATGATAAATATACCCTTTCCTTCCCCTTCTCCTGCAGGTTGCTGCACAGTTGCCATGATGATGCATCAAAGTTTATATATCTGCTTGCCAAACCTGGCTGTAGCTACCTGGAGCAGGAGGACTTCATTCCTCTACTGCAGGTAGATATCTTATCAACACCGATAAGTCAGATTAGCAGCTCAAATATTACAAGCATTAATGCAGTGTTATGCGCTTTCTGCTAGCTTATCTAAATTGTGTTTTTCTGGTCCTTCCCATTTGTGCTTGTCTGATCAGGACATGGTGGATACACACCCTGGTCTCACATTTCTGAAGGATGCGCCTGAATTCCATTCCCGCTACATAACAACGGTAAACGGATCATAAGCTGTTTTATCAACAATGTTATTGACTTTATTGTTTAGTCTAGGCCTGTAACTAGTGATTATTTTTATTATTCATTAATCTGTTGATTATTTTCTCATTTAATTGTTTAATCTATAGAATATCAGAAATGGCAAAAAATCCCATCACCGCAAGGTGATATGTAGAAATTGCTTCCTTTGCCTAAACAGCAGCCTAAAGGTCCAAAGATAATCAGTTTACTGTCAAATGCCAAGACAAAGCAAAGTATCGTATCAAAACTGAGAAGCTGGAACCAGTGAATGTGGCTTTTTTGAATGAAAAGGACCTACCAGTAAATGATTAATTGAGTTGAACATTTTATATGAGAACTAATTGTTTCAGTCGTTGTTTAGTCTCGGTGCCCTTGACAACCATTTACTTGCGCTCGTTGTGTTATTATTTATCAGAAACATTAAATCATTTATTCTGACTTTTTTTCTCCCTGGCTGTCATTTGTTAATACCATCCGGATACTCTACACTTATCCCAGGTGATCCAGCGGATATACTACGTGGTGAATCGTTCGTGGACGGGTCGTATGACCATGATGGAGCTGCGCAGGAGCAACTTCCTACAGACTCTGGCTTTGCTGGAGGAGGAGGACGACATCAACCAGATCACTGACTACTTCTCCTACGAGCACTTCTACGTCATCTACTGCAAGTTTTGGGAGCTGGACAGTGACCATGACCTGTACATTGACCCCAAAGACCTGGCGCGATACAACGACCACGGTAAGCACAATTTGACCTGAGGATTTCTTTCCCCCACTGAAATGCCTCCATACCAGATCCAGGGAGGTTATATGACGAAAGAAACTTGACCTTCAGGCAAAAAAGTATTATGTATAACCTCTAGAGTCCTGAGCTTTGGAAACCCAAGCTGTGCGGTCCTCATATGAGGACGCAGGGACTCTAGAGGTTAAAATAAAAAATGTATAGTGGATGCATTGAAATATTCAAACCTTTATGGATTAATTGATATATATGGGTTCAACAGCCAGAATCAGTATCAGGCAAACTTTTGATCTGGCATTTTAATTTGATTATTTCTTATTTCCTGCATGTGAGCCCCCACTAGCTGGTGCATGAAACAATAGCTCTTTTTCCTGGCACAACACTTTCTTGCTGATGTGAACGGCATTACACTGTTAACTGTCTTACTGTATATGACCACTTTGGTCATATCCAATTTAACTCACCGACTCAGAACTTACACATGTGACTATACAGTATGCAAGGGTTCACAACAGCATCCATTTGTTTTTGCATATGACACAAGGAGCACATTTGTTTATGTTTCTCATTCTTTCCTCTGACAGCATCCTCAAACAGAATTATTGAGAGATTGTTCTCAGGGGCCGTTACGCGGTAAGTGAAAAGACACACATAAACAAACACAGAGCGACTGATTGCTTCACTGTAATGGCAGCACTGTATTAATGGCTTTGTCTCTCTTGTTTCCAGGGGTAACGCTGTGCAGCGAGAAGGCAGGATGAGCTACGCTGAGTTTGTCTGGTTCCTCATATCTGAGGAAGACAAGAAAAATCCTACCAGGTAATCACTAAGTCAATTAGTTCCATGTGACTGAGCAGATGTTTGTGCTTTTGTAGCCGCTGCATGTGTCTAACAGATATTCAGCATCCCAGTTGGACAGCGTTGTGTGTATCCTTGCGTATATTTGTTGTTTTTCTCTCCAGTATTGAGTACTGGTTCCGGTGCATGGACGTAGATGGCGATGGTGTTCTGTCCATGTTTGAGCTGGAGTATTTCTATGAGGAACAGTGTGAAAGGATGGAAAGGATGGGCATTGAACCTCTGCCCTTCCAGGATTTGCTCTGCCAAATGCTTGATCTGGTCAAACCTGAGAGCCCAGGTTAGTGCTTCTGCTAGCTCACCATTTTAATAGTTGTCTTATCTTCTATTTGTCTTTATTGGACAGTCACATACTGCTATTTGAAACTTTTGTGTGTATGCTGTTTTCTCCAGGTAAGATAACCCTGGGTGATCTAAAGCGCTGCCGGATGGCCCACATATTCTTTGACACCTTCTTCAACCTGGAGAAATACCTGGACCATGAACAGAGAGATCCATTTGCTGTGCAGAAGGTGTGAATCTGCATCATGTAATATTCAGTAAAACTGGTCATTTGAAAGAGGATAAGGAGCATTGATCCCTTGTTTCAAAAGTGAAGATGAAAAAAAAACAAATCAAGCAAATTTTCTGCACAACTAATGAAAAGCATTTGTCTTGTCAACTCTAGAGATGTCGGGGGAGATGATGATGCATTTATAATAACAAATAACAAGTATTGAATGACTTGATGCTCTTTGTTCATTTTAACATGTAAAGAGAGCTGATACAACTTTTCAACACTGTAGTTGCCCTTAAACAAATATAGTGTCAGTACTGAAATCTAAACAATGATTTGGTAATTTAACAACGGATCATATTTGGCAGTCTACTCAACACAAAATGCCTTTGTTTACAGTAGAACAATAGGATACTGGTTTTTGGTACCCAGAAGTATGATTCTCCTCCTCCTCACTTCCAGATTTGATGCATTTTGATAGATTTAAAGCTACATTCTTACTGTTTTATTCCTTTTGTTTTGTACAGCAATAGAAAATTCTCTTACTTTTGTATGTTGTCACCAGCAAAACGCTGATGTTTGTGGTGCACGTGTAATGTTGCAGGACATTGATAGTGAAGGTCCAGAGCCATCTGACTGGGATAAATATGCCTCAGAGGAATATGAGATACTGGTGGCAGAGGAGACTGCAAATGAACAGCTACACGAGGGGTAGGACACACACTCACACATGCAGACTGTGTTTTTTTAGGTATAGAATTGTAATCGGTTTTCTTGGTAAGCTGAGTTATAGGCAGATTCCCATGCGACACTAATTTTAGTAAGTGAATATTAGCTTTATTGTGAGAAAATTTAAAAAAGTGTATGCAGCAACATTTAACTGGTTCAACTGTGTCTGTTTGTTCCCAGTTCATTTGATGATGACTATGAATCTGAGGAACTTCAAGTCCCTGGAGAGATTGGGAATAAAATGGATAAACTGGTTATATCTGATCTTTCAGCATAACCGTTTCATGGAATTCCTGGGCCTCTCTTCCTGGAAAACAGATGTAAAGCATGTACTGTAATTGAGGGTCCTTTGAGATGGATGCATCAGCAAATACATGGATGTAAATACAGAAAGAGAGAAAGGGATTCTGGCTTCTTCCTTAACAATGACTGTGAAGTCTCCTCAGAATGGACTCAACGGTTTTTGTGTGGGTAGATGTAAACCAGTACTGTTCTGTGTCTGGCGCAATAATGCCTCTGTATTCATACAGATAACAGTGTCACTGCCTCCAGCATTTGTCTTCATCTGAGAGAACTAAGGCAACAATGGAGGGAGAAGTGCCAGATAAGCTCTGGAAAGAATAGAGAAAAATAACATCACTGTAAAATAATGTAATTGCTATTGTGAATTCTCACCGACAATCCTGCCAGAAGACAATCGCATGCAATTTCTAATGCTGCTGTGCTAAAAACAGACAGGAAGACTGCCCTTTACATAAATCGACTCCAAACTGGTGAAACAGGGAGACAGAAACAGAAAATGAAAGTGACACAGCAGTGCCATTCAGAACACACAGCCACAACACTCAGCTGCTCGGTTATACAAAATACAAACAGACGCTGCCATCAGAAACTTACTGACTGTGCAGCTTGTCACTGTCTTCCTCATAAAGGAAGTTAAACCTCTATCCCCTTCAGGGAAGAATCATGTAACAGTTTGGCTGGTTGTAACAGCCCCTCTCTGTGGCCAGTCTGTGCTACTGCATGCCATCATAATGGCTGGCCAGCTTTTCCAAGAGGGAATTCAGTTCACTGTGCAGCTTGAGCTGCTCTATTCTTAGTGTGGCCTTATTAGTGCTCCACCTCTGGACTCCTTTTGCAGTCATTTCTAAACCCTGGGGAAAGTGTCTGACTACATGGACTGTAGTGAGTCTCAACAGGTCATGGTGAGATATGCACATACTGTATGTAAAATGATGCATGCTGACAAACATATCAAACTCTCTGGTAGAGTTGCCCCCACATTTCCACCTGTAACATTTGTAATAATGTAAGAACTGTGAGTTGTTGCTATCAGTCTTGTGCAATTACCCATCATACCCCACTGTACCTGTTGACTCTGTTCAGTATTTTTGATTAATTACTTTGATTTGTACTTGTCACTAATGCCAAAACTGTCTTTTTCTGCTAAGGAATCACTGTCATGTACCATTTGTTTATGAAACTTTCAGATGCCCATACACACTAATAATAATAATAATAATAATAATGCCTTTTAAAGGGCAAGGACACCCAACTTAAAACAAAAAACTTTCTCAGTGCTCTAGTACTCTAGGGGTATCTAGCCATGTAAAAAAGTTTTAGTTTATATTCCCAGGGTTTGACATCCATGTCTCTGAGATCTCAGCCTCCATCTCACTACAGTGAAAGCACTTTGATTTTTTTTTCCATCTGAGCTACTTTCTGTTGCAAAATAGTCCTGACATGAAGGCTTGTGGATTATCCAGAGTAAAAAGAAGAGGTTGCATGTCATTTTTCCATGATTAGAGCTCCACAGCTGAAAATCTTTGTGCCCCCATTGTACTGAGATGGAGGCAAAAATCACAGAGATCGTCTTCAAACCCGGATAAATACGACCCTAACTATTTGTATAGATAGATAACACTAAGTGAGATTCTATCTGTTGTTAATTTGTGTGAACTGACCCTTTAACTTCATTGTTTGCCTTGCTGCGCTCACAGGGCCAGGTGCATGTGTGTACACTGACATTACTGTAACAGCTAAGCGCCTGTTAACTTATAAATCATTCATAGAGGAGTGTGTTTAGGAGTGCTCTGTAGCCCTCAGCTTCGGGCTGTATATACTGTATGTTGTAATTGTTGCCATGAGAACAGTGTTGCCGGGGTCAGTGTGTGTGCGCGCACACTCTTATAACTCTTTAATTAGAAGTGGGACAGCTTTTGTCCACAATGGCCTCAGATTCACTGGTGTATCCTTCCATTACTGACGTTGGCTCTACACCAACACCACACACAGACACACTTATACACACACACAACACTATAGTTGTTATTGAAAGAAAGAACGGGAGAGAGAGCACTAGGCCTTAAGGACCTCAAATGTCCCCCTTCTGCTCTATAGCCATTGTAAATGTGCCTGACTGTGTATAAAACTATATTATTATAATAATGACAGCAGTAATAAGAGCCAGATATAACGGCTCTGATTTTTGATGTATTTTTGATGGTTTGTATTTTTGTGCCACTGTGTGGCTCGGGATAGGGGGGTAAATTATGTTTGATGTGTCTATGTTTATATAATAGACTCGTGGTGGATTTCATCAGCAGAAGAGAGAAAAATCCTCCAAAGGACTGACTTTAAGCTCCGTCCACCTGACGAGCACAAAATGGAAACCCAGTGTAGAAACCTCTGAGACTGATGTTTCACTGCTGTTATCACCAACGCTCACTTTTTCACCCAGACAGTATTTCAAAGGAACTGTTGCCGTGATGAGACGTGTCCAGTTGATAACTGTCTGACTCTATGCAACGTGTCCTGGTGCTCACAGATGAAGCTTCAGGCAAGGAGGAAAGCCATACAGGACTTTGCTTTGAAATTAGATCTCTACTGTGAGAGGTAGAGAAAAGACTTTTATTTTGATTTCTTCTTCTTCTGTGCAGAGGACACTTGAGTAGGTGTAGTGATGCGAATTTTGATGGTTATGCTATTGGCATGGCTTGCTTTCTTTTTTTCTCCTGCTCACTTATTTGTTGCCTTTGTCTGAAGTTTAAGTTTAAATAAAAATATTTCAAGAATATTGATTATATGTGAAGATTTTTTGGTTACCTACAGTACTTCTGCTCTCTTCCTGTAAGATCTCTCTCTTACACATGTACATTGTTGTTTCCTCCTTGTATACACACACACTGTGTACTGTAGATGTGTTTGTCAGCACTGATGCTCAGTAGAGTGCACTTTACTGCCTTTGAAACTGTTGAGTGCTCTGTCTGGGTTTCTGATCTTTTTTACCTGGAAGCATTTGTTACTTTTTTTGTACTATACTTCTATTTTTTACCAGCATGGAACAAAACTTCAAACTCAAAAACATTTTATCTGCTGTTCTTTAAACACATTTATAAATTTAAAACTGGAGCAGTTTGAGGTAAAGGACATGTTTGGAGCTTGCTTTCTCTTAAAGGACATGTTTGTTTAGGATCCTCAGACCCACATAGCTTGTCCTCTGACTGGTAAACATGCAAGAAGTGTTGTACTGAGTCAGTGTCGGACGTCACTGTTACCATGACAAACATGGGCCAAAACAGGAAGTCTCTGGTGAGTGTGGCACATTGCTAATTGTTCTTTTGGCAGAAGATATATTCAGGAGATTCCCAGGCTGCCCAGCCAGTGATCCAAAGATGTCTGAGGATCACTTAATTTGCTGACTGAGGATTACTCAGTGCTAAGGTTTGCCCATAGCATGACAGTGGTGTTGCCTGGGTTTCTATACTACTACTCCTACTTTGGAGCAGTTGCCACTGTCTTCATCATCTTTGTCAACAGTCCTCACCATATGGCATAGCATGTTAAAATTTGCTAATCCACACAGTCGTGCATACTACTGTAGGTTTTGCCAGTATATGGTCATAAACCAAATGTTTTTTATCAAATTATGGCACTAAAGAAAGAGACATAGCAATCCAGTTGGCTAATTGTTCAAATTCTAGAAACATTTACATCATCAATTGTAGAAAATATGGAGGCCATGACAGCTCCCTGAATTGAAGCCACCATGACTCAATCGCCTCCTGGTGGCTGTTTACAGTATAGGTCATAAATCCTGCATCCTCCATAGCGGATGGGATATGAGCCAAACTAAAAACAAAGTACAAATCTGGTCAAATTTCCCCAGAGGTCACTTCTGTGGTTTTTGGTAGATATTATCACGCTGATGTGTGTACAAGTGGGCATTTTTCTGACAAGTTATTTGTTGATATAAAAAGAGGTGTATTTCAGTTTGACAGCTTTGATTGGTGGTCTGATTCTGTCACTGCACTACTGGTTGCAACTGCTCAGAATTTAGTTGCAAGAAAACCCAAGATGGGAGCCACCATATTCACAATATTTTGACTTAATTTTTGAATACTGGCGGGAAGTGGTGACGCCATGTTCATTGTATATATGTCAGTGAATTCCATCCATAGAGCCATGCTTATATTGCCAAAAAGTAACCCCCTACATAGAAAATAGTTTAACTTACTCCCCTGTGTTTTTAGTTGTCAATTTTATGTCACAAAATTGACCTCAACTGAACCCACAGTGTTGTGGAACAAGACCATTGCATGTTCTGGGTTATTCACTTCTATCTATCTGAGATTCAAACTTCTCTTACTTATTTTTTTAGGGATGTAATTCCTAGCAAACACTGGGTGATTGCAGGCAGGGGTTTTTGCTGGAGGTTATTGTTCTGAATGCATTGATTGTCCTGAGAATGGTGTAATAGTTGGCATGCCATCATGCTGTGAGTTGTACATGAGAAATGTGTCTCCCATTGAAGGTCAGAGTCAACTGGTTATTGTTAGAGATGTCACTCTGCTTGTTTTCCACAAATGTCAGGGGCAAAGCAATTAGCCAACCGGCTCACAGTCCCACCTCCTAGTCATGGACATTCCAATGCCAGATTGCCAACACCCACCACCCGGTGGTGGTGTGACCCGAGCATGAGGTCACACAATGTGGTGTCATGACTGGAAGGTGTTCTGTAAGTAGGAACACATGGCATGATTGGCAGGCTTGGAACAAACACAGATCCCCTCTGAATCAGGTACCGTAGATAAGTGGACTGGAAAACCCCTGAAAGTAGCAATGACACAACAGGAAACAATTTATCTTGGCAGAGAGAAACAACAAAGGTCCTGAAATAGGTGGGTCATCCTATTTGTTCCAGACATACCTGGTTAAGGACATACCAGTGACACCAGAAGCATGAGCTTTGCCTAGAAAAGTCCTGAAAAGAGAGAGGAAGCAACTGGAAACAACGTATCTTATCAAAGAGAGGCATGCTTAGGCACAGAGGGATTTTGAATCATCTGTCCTGTTTGTTCCAGACATACCAGGGATGTGGAAAACAAAATACCAAATATTTAAAGCCACTATGTATAAACTTTAGAGGCACAGCTCTGGGGATGTTTCTATGTCCCGTCAATTCACACACATGATGCTCAGAGGAGGATTTATGTTGACTTTAGGGAGCCCCTGAATTTTTCTTTTGCCATGAGGTTGACATTTTGTATTATGTTGTATTATGAGCAGGTAGAGTCAGGACAGACTTTAGTCATGTCCAGTCAAACTAGGCACTACAGGAATGGTGAAAGGCAAAGAATAGTTCAGCTCGGAAATAAATTCTTTCCTAGCACATAGCGCCGTGTTATCAGATAAATGCACAAAGAAAAATGTATTTGTTCTTGGTAATTTCCTCATTTGTCACTTAATTTGTCTGCTCTTGTTGGTGTGCGGAAAGCTTTAGGTGACTCCTTCGAACTCAAGATGAGCCAAATTCCATCCTCACTTCTGTGGGTACCGTAGCGCCATACATGCACAGATAAAGATGATTGCAAAGTGATGTAATGTAATGTCACAAGATGAAAGGCAGATTATGTAATATAAAGTAATAATTTGTTTTACTGTAATAGGAGGTGATTTGGCTTCTTTTCCTGTATTTGTCTAGACACGTGTACACACACACATATAAGCCTGTATCTATTGCATCACAGTTCAGGGCATGCACATACAAATATACACACACCACAAAAGTAGATAAAGTGTTTGATGATCCAAACTGCTGCCTTGCAAAACTCCAATAAAAAAGGGAGGTGGTAGAGAGAGCCTGACAAAAAAGACAAAGACAGCAAGAGAGAGAGAGCGAAAGACAGGCATGTCTGCTCTTGTTGGTGTGCAGAACACTTTGAGTTGACTCCTTTGAACTCAAGATGAGCCAAATTCCATCCTTACTTCTATGGTAGGAAGTGCCTCACATGCATAAACACAGCTACACACACACACACACACACACACACACACGCACCATCATGTTCATTCCAGCCCTCCTCTGCTGCCAGACGCCCATTATCATCTGTCACCTGGTGTCTTACACTCCCAATTCACTCTGCTTTCTAGTGAACATATGGGCACGCACACTTATGTAGACACAACATACACACATAAATGTATACATAAACACACGAGTGCATAAAAGAGCAGAGTAAGGGTTATAATTAACGTCTAGAAAACCCACACTGAAGAGCTGGCGGCAATCCAACAGCGCCTTTTCCCGCTTTCTCTCTGCTATAAGAGTATAGAGTACATGCTGTCATATGGCTGGACACATTCCACTTAATTCAAAGACCTCTGGTGAACTGAGTGTGCGTTATTACAGGGAGGGCTTGCTGTAGAAAGCCTAAGAGAGAGAAAATCTGAAAGGGTGCGACAGGGAGAAAGAAGGGGAGCAAAGCAGCTGGGTTGGTGGTAAACATCTGGTGGTTGTGAAAGCCTGGTCCTCACATACAGGGGAAATAGCTGCATTGCAGTTCCAAGATCTGCTCCCTCCAGTCTTTCCTCATCCACTCTCTTCTTGCCAAACTAATCTAATGTGACTAGTTGTCTGTGAAAGGTCCAGTATGTCACTGAAGGTTACCCCACTTTTGCTTTGTTAACATATTGAAATCAGAAGTGCATTTCAAATTTACACACTGATAAGTATATGACTCCCTAATGCACGCTGTTTCCACTGTGCAAAATCGTGGAAACATCTTTCTGATGCTGAGTTACAGCCCTGTTGCACAATTCACTTCTTACTTGTCGAACTGTTCCTAAGCCCTTCCCTAACTCATCTGATTTTCTTTAGCTACATCTACTCCTTTGTGATTAATACATCACATAAAGGACAAAAACATAAACAGAGATTTAGTTAGGTAGTGCATTCAATAATGAGGTACCTTGCTGATTTACCTTGAATATGTCACTTGTTAACTTATCATTTAATGTCTTAAGTGAACACAAATTTTAGTTCAGTTCAGAAAAACTGAAAATTGAACTTTGGATTGAATAGCCACATTTCCATGACAACTAGTTGATTTCAATTTGCTGATGAAGATCGTGTGATGTGATCACAAGTTCAAAAGCAGCTACTAAATGGACCTTGAGATGAGGCCGAGATGAGTTGCCAACTCTTATTATTGTATTGTGCACGGCGCAGTCTGTTTAAAAATCTATTCAATGGCCTGTAAACAGCTGTAAAGCAACACTGATGACAAACAATCCCAACTCTAATTCAAATACTGGGACAAACTGTAGTAGGTTTCTTTGTCTATGAATAACATTTTCGCACACAAGGTATGTATTTGCTTATACATAGCTTTCATCAAATATAAACATTTAAATATTTCCTTGCTGTAATAACTATCTTTATTGACAGGTCTTTATACTTCTGTCTGTGTCCTACATTAATATGTACAAGCCTGGTTTATGGCAACAGAAGTGTTGTCAGACTTTTACAAGGTTTATTTGTAATATTTCACAATACAGTAAACTGCACTAATCATGTCACAGGCTTAAACTGTGTATTTCACAATATCATTCTGAATACTATTCAAAGGTTTAGTGTGAAATTTGTGCATGTGTATGTGATAATACTTATATTTTGCATTTATTAAGGGCAGAAATGAAAGACAAAATAAAGTGGTTAGTAGTTAATGTTTTAAAAATACAACAGTGTGGTCTGAGGGATGCAAAATAATAAAGTGTCTAGCCAATATTGACAAAACTGTTTGTGTGGCAATAAATGAAGGAAACAGTGAAATAGTAAAAACATTCCCTTAAAGCTAAGCCAACATCTCCCTGGCAGTCAAAATTAAGGAAAGCAGCTCTGGGCACTTGGTTCAGTGACAAATCCAAGCTTCATTTTGCATTTTTCTCAGGCACAAAGGTGGCAAACTGGTATGAATATTCCTATATAATACTGTAGTAGTGATCCCTTTAATATGTCCAGTTGTACCAGGCTAATGAGGGCAATGTTACAAATCAGTAAGCAGGACTTCTTTATGGACCGTATTGAATTTTTGTATCAATGAGATGAAGTGTCTTGACTCATTAGATATTTTATTCACTGGATTAGCCAAAAATGGCATGTTAACGGCATAAATGTTTATGCAGTTTACATATCTGTGCTGAACATACTGTGAAAGATATTACATTTTTAAACAAAGAAGAGGGCAGAGTAAAGAATTATCTTGTGAACAGTTAATGAATACAGTTTGTTTCACTGCTCTAATACACTATTTCTGCAGTTAGGGGGCTCCACAGTCTCTCTGCACTCATTGTTTATAACTGGAGCTGTAGGCACAAAAGAGAGCAGAATTTTTCTGCCTGCTATATGTTAATTGTCTTCTGAGGATGATCAATGTTTACTGAACTGAACTGAACTGAATTGAGCTACAGACACAGCATACTGTCCCCTTTTTTCCTGGCTTAGAATTACACCAGTGGGTGTTTTCTTAGCGCAGTTGCTGGAATGTGTGTGAGTGTGTGTTCCAGCAGAGACAGATCTAGTGCTCAGAGGCAATGAGTGTATTTGGCTAAGTCTGCTTTCCTGGAAATACAGCAAGGAAAGAGGTTGATGACTGTTGGAGACAAATACATAGTTACCTGGTGGAAATCCCATTGTTAGTTTTTGTTGTTTGCATGTGTTTTATCATGTGGTTCAAACAGTGACCTGACAAAAACAGTAACTAAACAAACCATTTTGTCACGTCTAAGGAAAGATGCTTTTAACTTTTCTATCTGGGGCCTAAAGTCTGTGGGGCAGTTGTTGTCTAAATGTTAAAGAAGCAAGCTTGAGTGACCAGAAGGTTGACAATTCAATCCCAACACTGGTGGGATCCTATCTGGGTGGGACAGGTGACAAAGGCAGTGCTTGCCCCACCCTCATTAATGCCACTGTGGTACCTTTGAGCAAGGTCCTTTAACCCCAGTCTTCTCAGTGGAGCTGTTCAGTGTACTGTGCAACTTCCAGATGTGACTGTATAGGGTGTCTGTAAAAGAGAGAGGTGGCCTCTCAGTGGACCAACCGTTAATAAATAAAGGTTTGAAAATGTGAGAAATTCAGTTCTGGGGCTTCAGTGAGTCTAATGAGGGGCTGGTTGTGTAGTGAACACACACACTTTAACACTGTTTTCTCCTGAGCAGAAGTCAACTTGCCATCGCTACTCATCAGAATTCTGCATTCAGTCTGTTATTAAGTGCAAAAACCTGTACTAGAAGTTGAATATATCTAAATTACATAGCATCTGGCCTCTATTTTTTATTCCCATTTTAGTTTTTCCATGCAGTAGAAAAGCAAATGGTCCTTCCATTAAATGCTTTATGTGACTTTGTAATGAAACTATTAAAATTATGCGTTTAGCTGCATGTTTAATGATGTAATCCTGATATTTACTTGTAACTATTAATGACTTAATTTCAAGAACCAACATGGCCAAAAACTACTCAATAAATAAATAAATAAAACTGTGCTAAAATGCACCCAGAGGTAGTAAACTGAATCCATATATGGTTACAAGGCACCATCTAGTATTTGGAGTATTTCTGGTCCTGAACAGCACACATGAAGCCTTGTTGTCCTGTCAAAACAATTCTAAAACAAATGTACCTCTGATTTCACAGATTTTGATCTTTATTCATGATGCTTTAAGCACCAGTGTTGCACCTGTAACCCTTGGACCTGCCAGCTGAGCGATGCATGGTTTCAGTGCAGCCACCAAAGGGACTTTGGCCTGTTGTCTAAGTTGTTTTGGAAAGACTGCTACAGAGCTTTGATACACCTGACACTTAAAATCTTCTATAGGCAGACTTTTGTTTGCATATATTATGTCTACTGTAAACTACTGCACTAGAATTATTTTCTGTAATATTAAAATGTATTGTTCATTTTGTGTACGTGACCAGTGCAGGCCATTTGCTACTCTACATTCTGGAGGTGTTCTGTGTCATCCTGAGAGATACATGCGAACCAGCCCCAACTGGATTCAGCTTACTTTTATTTGCAGACGAGTCCACCCACCTTTTTGGGTTGACATTAAACCTTTTAACAAAGAAATTCTTAGGACCCTACATATATTTATTTGCACCCTAATAACTGCTGACCAGCAACACAATAAAACGTTACAGGCTATACAACACAAATGTGTAGAATAAACAGGTCCAAATCTTTGTTCAGATGGTTAAGCCCCTCTCAGAATGACTGTATGACAGAGACCAAACAGTTTAAAATATTTTATCCATATCAATATTAGGCTAATGAAAAATAAACCGGTCAGTAATTAGACAGAAATGCTCTTCATAAATGAACTTCAGCAAGCCATCTGAGTTGCGTCTGTCACAAAGATGGGGGAGCAGCTCGTCTCTCTGGTTTGGCTTTTTTTTTAATGCGCCCTTGTGCTTTACGGTAAAAGGAGGCGGGATCTGAATTCCATGTGTGTCGCGTTTTGATTGACATGGCGGAGTCTTCCAGTACGCGTAGCGCCTCGCCAGCAGACAACGCAAGACCCGACCCTGGGAATAAAAAAACGCGCAGTCCCGTAGGTTTGAAGATTATTTTATTGCAGCGAGGTGAGTTCTTTTACACTTCTTTCACGGTACGAACCACCCCGCAGACAATCGAGGCCGATGGAGTCGAAGTTGGAAAAGTTTTCGAAGTGCGCGTCTCTGTGTAAGAGTGTATGTGTGCGAGAGAGAGTTTGGAGCGCTGACGCCGGCAGTCTGGGCCACTTGGCCAGCGCAAAGGAAAAGGGAAAACTGTTTCGCTGCTGCTGATGGCGGTGAATCGAAACTTCAAATTTTCCGTTTATTGCGAAACAACAAGAAAGGGGCAAAACAGCGAGGACCACCGTGTTGGTTTTGCGCAGTAGTCGTGCGAATGTCTGGGGCTGTGCATTTGGAGCCTGCTCTTTGTGGCTCCGATTTCTCAAGCTTTCACGAAAGAATGTGTTTTTGATTCCGAAGACTTCAGATGGAGTGAGTGCGCAGCAGTAAAAAGAAAAAACGTTTTCTCTTTGGCTAATTTCTGTAATAAACTGCAGCTGTTGCGTTGCGACTTGCGGGAATAGTCTGTTGTGTTTCAGCTCCTCAAAATCAGGAAATGAGCAGTTTTGTAGCTGGAAAATAACTTGGAATGGAAGATGCTGAGGCAGTCAGATTTGACGAGAGAGGGTTGCGAAATCACTGAATCGACACTATAGGAGCGTATATTGCATTGGACAACTGTTGAGAAGCGTGAAAGGGGCTGCGTAATAGTGACTTTCTATAGTTTGTGTGCAGGGAAACGGCTTTGGGGAAAAAAATCCCAACTCCAGCATATCCTAGCATTCCTTCCAGTCAGTCTCTC
>NW_018128056.1:622675-629650 GCF_001952655.1 Monopterus albus | reverse complement strand
TGTGTCTGTTTGTGCAGGAAAGACAAATCTCTCTGAGTCTCTCTGATGCAGACGTGGAAA
Source organism: Monopterus albus (assembly GCF_001952655.1). Lineage (NCBI taxonomy): Eukaryota > Metazoa > Chordata > Actinopteri > Synbranchiformes > Synbranchidae > Monopterus > Monopterus albus. The sequence continues at coordinate 629,590 of NW_018128056.1, read as the reverse complement.
TCAAACATTGGTCTCCTGCTTCAAATGATCGATTATCTGCTTTCCACGTTACCTACGTGAAAAGACAACAGGGCGCGTAAAGTAATCAGTGAGGAGGACAACCAGGGATGTGGCACAGAAAGCCCCCAGAAGTTTTAAGATGCGACAATGACTTCTGCGTCTGTTGCCTTAGTTGGACAACAGGACTAATTATCACGCTGTCATGTTAGCGGCGGAGGGGGTGGGGGGTGATAACCTAACACATCACACAAACACACATTCAGGCTTTCTTTTTTCGGTGGAGAGAGAAGAAGAAGGAGACGTCCGAGTCCAAACACATGACGTCATATGACTTTCCTTTGCTGAAAGGCTGGTGTGGCTGGGCAAATTTTTTTTTCTACAAAAAACGCAAATCCTACAGTTTTTAGGGGCTGAGATGAAGGGATAGCTAGCAGCTGAAACAGTGTGTTGGTGTGTTTATGGTTGAGCTTCTCCTTTGGGTCAGGGGCATCAAAAGACTGACTTCATTCTGCAGACAATACACCAAGGTGTGGGCAATAAGAAGGAGATGAAGCTTAAATTACAGTGGAGCCTTGAGACATGTGCAAGTTATACATTTTAAAATGAAAGGGACATGATATCCCTCTTTTTCTGGAGTGCTCTCAAGGTCCTTTTTTGAATTTCTAAATCTGACCCTCATTTAGCTTTTGGTAGTTAAGATTGGATTTCAGGTTAGGTTTGGGAAGGCTCTGCTCTACAGCCCCAAAACGTTTCTTTCTTTAATTTGTCAAGGTTTCTGATCAAGACCTGCAGCTCACGTCAGCTGTGCAGCTGTGATACATGTGAAACAGATTGGAAAATATCATGGAAATGAGGGATCACTGTATTAAAAAAAAAAAAAAAAAAACAAACAAAGCTGCAGGTCTGAGTCCCAGGTGCTTGGTTGGGCTGATCATCATCCTTAAGCCATATTTTCAAAGAATAAAGTGTGTTTGTGCACAGGCTAAGCACTGCACCCATATCCTTCTGACTAAGGATTATGTCACTGAACACTGATCTCTGAAAGTTAAGCCTCTTTGGCTACAACATCTATACACAATGAGAATGTAAACACAGCTCGCAGGCCTTTATTTGAAAAGGTATAAAAGCCCTCTTGTGTTTACCTTGTATTTAACAGATTTAAAAAAATTCATTTTTTTATTTGTGCATTTTTAAATGACAGTTTTACATTTGTAGGAGTTAGGAATGTGGTAGAAATACAGTGGAATAATGTAATCGGAGATTTGCACTCAAAGTGATGCAATTGCAAGTAATTCAGTGTGTGTATGCAGTGTGTGTGGATACACGACCGCTCCAGCAGGCAGACGCTAAGAACGACATGACCTGGGTTTGACGGTCTGGTTGTGTTATAGTGGCAAGGTGGTTTTCCTCTAATATTCTCACACTGGTTATTCTGGGTGCAATGAGGAAGCTGTTTTCATGTTTCATGAGGACTTGTGATGTCAAGAGCATCTGTCTTCATCTAAAGTTTGGCATAATCTAGATTCTCCGCTTTCCACCCACACTGGCCTATGGTTCGCCATTGTCTTGGCCCGGTAAAACCTTCAGGTACACCTTTTCGAAATGGGGTCAGGAAAGGGGTTGGATGCTGTATGCGTGTCTGACTGGTAACTTAGAATGTTATTTGTGGTCTAGTGTTACTGAACAGTGCTTGTGTATGAGAAACAGAAGCTGGAGCGGCTATAGAGTTACACAGACAACAAGATAACCCAGACCTGGACTGTGTGTGTGAGCAAGTGGAAGAAGAGGAAAACTTCTGATAAACCTCCAAGCTGTTTGAACTATCCTGACACCCTAATGCTGATTCCAGCTGCCAAACCTCTGTGCATGAAATTCTACATTTTGAAAGACATTGATTTGATTTGATTTGTCTAAAAGGACAAAATTCTTATTTCATTAACTGACAAGACATTTTCTATTCACTTTGCAGGTGGGATCACAATACACTCAGTTTTTTGTTACTCTTTTATTGACCAAGTAAATGATTAATCCAGAAAATAATTGTCAGATGAATTAATAATGAAAATAGCTGTTGGTTCCAGTTCTAGTTACTTCATGAAACTGGTGCATAAACCTCGAAAGCTTTAGAAAATAAAGAGATGCTAAGTCTGTGCAGATATTCATTTGTCATGTATGATAATAGTTGCTATACTAATGGCCACAACTCCTATGTACATGTCCTGTCATGACTACTTAGAATGCTCCAGTTGGCCTTGATCAGCTGCACATAGTTGGAATATTTGGTCCCTTTAATTGGTCCTCCTCTGCTATGTGCAGCACTGCGCTCTGTCTGCAGTTTATATAAAGTCTGTGATCAGTCGTGCCATCTGTTTCTCCACATGCAACAGGTGTGCTCTCCAGAAAGAGTGCTGCCTTCACTGCTTCTGGAGCCGAGATGTGTTTTGATCAAGTGAATGAGCTGCTTCCTGCTTCTTTGCCTGCGATGAGAGGGTTTCTTATTGGTGGGTTGGATGTGGGGAGGTGATCCTCTACTGTGAATTGAAGGGGTCAATACCCAGAGTGCAGGAGTATAGTCTCTCTGGTTTTTGCTTCCCGTTGTCTCTCTGACCCCTCTGTCCTGATGATGTGCAGTAAAACAGACTGGTGTGTTTGCCTTGACAAACAGTCTCAGCTGTGACAGCTTTGACTTATGATGGAGTGCAGGGAAGCTCTAGATGGTACAATGACTTGTTCATTATTCGGCCTGCAATAAATTGTTGTTTCGATTCATCTTCTCATCATTTTCACCATTAATAAATTAATTGTTCATAAAAATAGTTAGGAAATAGTTAAAACAGCCATTATATTCCCAGAGTGTGATGTCTTCATATAGCTTGATTTGCCTGATCAGTACCTTAATTCAGATGTGTCAAAGAAAAACAAATTATTAAACGTATGTCCTGCATTAGCATGTACAGCTACTTCCTTTGGCGTGTAGGCAGGGTTATACCTGTAAATCTCTGTTATGCCATTCAAACACGCGCTATGAAACCAAAATGTAGGTTCTATGTCCAAAAGGAAAAACAGCACAACTTCATTTTCGGTCTCATGAGCAGCTGATTATCTGCTGTTTGATGCTTTCACTTTCCGTTTCCCAGCATTTTCCTCTGTCTTTCCGTCTCATGCTCGCACTCTCTCTCTCTCTCTCTTTCTTGGTCTGTCTTTCTCTCCCACATGAACGGTGGCTTTTTGTTGAAGTATCCCAGCATCTCATGTTTGCTTGGCACAGAGCTGTAATGTTTACCCTCCTCCTCTCTTTCTTTTTGACTCCCTCCCTTCCTCCATCCTTCCCTGCCTCTCTCGCTCTCCGGAGCCCCGTCTCCCCAGGTTTTTTTGTCTCCCTTGATAATTTCTTGCATTGTTGACAGTTGATTTAAAAGAAGCCTTTCAACTCCTCTGCTCCCCACTTCCCTCCTCCTCTTTCCTTTTCTTATTCTTTTCTCCTGTCGTCGCTACAACATCAGTTTTGTATCTTCCAAGTTTCTTTACAAATTTCAATCCACAAAAAGAAACTTTGGAGAAATGTGATGCATACTCTGACCAACTGTCATTGCTCAATTTAAATCTAAAACTCTCCAAGACCTCTCATTAAAGTTCACTGAAGTTCTCAGATATCCTCAACCCTTTGCACACAAAGCACTATCCTTGAGGGCATTATTCAATTTGGTACCGTTCAACTGCTAACACAGTGTCTACGCAGAAAGTGTCTCAGCTACGTTTTTCATTTGTCCATCTTATGAGCGTCTGATGGAACAGCTTCGATTTTAATAAGTTCAGTTGTAACAGGTCATATTTTTCTCATGCCCAGAAACCTTTTTCAAAGCATATTTCTTATGTTTCAGATCTATTTTCATGTAAGAACAGTGTTGTGTATTGGGCTCTGATCACTTCCAAAACATGGGTGACATTTTGCTCAGTACTGCACCTGAATGCCTCCTGTGTAGACACAGAGAGACCACAGAAGCTGCTGCTGCTTCGTCTGCTACGCCTTCTGCGTGGACATAGTGTGCCTGTGGCTCAGGAGGTAAAGCCAGGGTGTCCCTTAACTGTAGGGTTGGTGCTTCATTGTCCAGTCCACATGCCAAAGTGTCTCTGGGCAAAACGCTGAACCCGAAGTTGCTCCCGTTGGCTGTTAATGTGTGAGTGAACGGGTGAATGGGCAAATAGTGTAAAGCACTGCAGTGCGTAGAAAACTGCTATATTATAAGAACAAATCTATTTGACTCAGCAAGCCAATGTTGTTTTTTTCTTGCTAAAGTAATAATTTTGAGTAGGGCTACAGGTTTTATTTGTAGCATTGATTAATCCGTCAATATTGTTTTGATGAATCAATTAATTATCTAGAGAACCCATGACATGCTCATTTCCATCCATTTAATGGTTAATTTCGGGTACCTCTAGATTAGCTTTGCACCCAACATATCTCCAAATAGTCTCTCTTTATTTAGTTAGAAAAGAAAGTCTTGCGAGTAAGTTTGTGAGACGTGTATAAACAGAGTTGCTTCTGCATCGAAATACTAGAACATAGTACACCAAATTTTTTTTTTTTTTAAGCTTTAGGTCCCGTCTAAAATAAGAATTCACTGTTGTAGGTAAGAAAAAACAAGGAAAACATGCCATGGGCTCTTTAATCTCCAAAATCTAAGTCAAAATGGTTGTTAAAAAGTTCCCAAGCTGATGTCTTTTTGGTTTGACTAACAGATGTATATTATACAGCATAGTGTAGTACAGTACAATAAGGAACACTGTAAATGTCTTTTTATGCAAATGCCAGCAGTTTTGTGGCTTTGTTGTATTTGAATGCACAGCATTGTTTGCACATGATGCAACGCGTGACTTCATCAAAACTTTCACTTCTCTAAATGATTCAAGTCATTGCTCCTCACTTGAATTGTCCTGACAGCAGCTATACGGCTGCAGTAGAGATGGCAACGAGAGGGCGAGGCAGCAGATTATGAAATAAAATGCTTGTAATCCAGAGATTAGGCTGTCAAGGTCCTTATCAAGTTGTCATCAGTTTTGTGGATCCATGCAGGAAAGCGGTGGTGATTCATATGAGTTAATGTAGCGCCGGGTCTTCCCGCACTGCTCGTGCACTTGCACAGCTTCTCTAAGGCATCATGTATAGAAATAACTTGTTCAAGAGCTGGGTGCTGCTGGTGTGTTTGTGTGTGTGTGCACATACATGTGCATTGGCCAAAGGAATCATGCGTGTACATGTACGTACACAGAGCATCGACTTGACACATTTGCATGAAACATGAACACACACACTGTTTACGTGCATGCATTAGCATGCCAGGCGTGTTGGTGTTGCTAGTTGGCAGGCCCATGGAAAGTTCTGCCTGTCGTTAATGGCTGTTTTTATGCCTGGCTGTGAGCGTTTTGAGTGTGTCTTAAGTGTCTAGAGCCTTCTGTTTTTCTGTGAGCGTTCTGAGTGAACCTTCTGTTAGTGTGTGTGTGTGTGTGTGTGTGTGTGTTGGAGTATGGGAACTGAATCTGTAATTGGCAATATTTCTGATTATTATATAACTGGAATTGGACCTGGTACATGCATATGTTTTCTGTGTGTGTGCTCTTGTATTTGCTACATAGTCAGGACCAAAAAAGTGTTTTTATGCTAGAGAGCGAGGACTTTTCTAGAAAGTGAGGACATTTTGGCCGGTCCTTCCTTCCTGAAACACCTATTTAAAGGTTATGACCAGGTTTTAGGGTTCAGGTTAGGTGAAGGGTTGTGGTTAGGCATTTAGCTCTCATGGTTAAAGGGGCCAGGGAATAGATTATTTCAATGAGTGTCCTCACCAAGATGGAAATATAATTATGTGTATGTGTATATGTCCTTTGTGTCTCTGTTGTACAATCTGTCACAAGTCGGTGGGTATGCAAGGCTGGCTGAGTGTCCTGCTCAAGGAGGAAGTAGTTTTTGTTTTGTTTTTTTTAATGCAAAGCCACATCTTGTTGCCTTCACTTGTTAAACCACCCACCCTCTTTCTCCCCCTCCACAGCATGCAGACACACCGATCTTCTCCCACTCGCCCCAGCTCCACATACCTGTCATTTCTCTTTTTGTTTCTTTTTCCAGTCACAGCCCACTTCCACAAGGTTAATACATTTGAAAATGCTGATGAATTAGTACAGTTTTCAGTAGTTCATCCATGTTAAAATTCCAAACCAGAAAGAATATGGCTAAATCTCTATTCCGCACCGTACAGCTACTAAGATATTCTGATAAATTCCTGATTATAAAACAGTAATTTGATTGCAGTCCTTACATGAAGCCTTTCAGCCAAGTTGAACAGTAATTCCTATGTTGCTTGTTCAGCTTATGATTTTTTTTTCTTACAAAATCAACTGTAAATTAATTAATGAATGTTAATAAAGACACCTCATTTGTGTGATTGGCTGCACCATTTTGGGAAAGCTTTCCTTACTGTGAGTTTCAAAAATCTTTTTTTTTTTTGAAACATGCATTTTCAGATATATCCATCTTGGTGTGGATGTGTTCTCGGTCCTCTATTTTTCTTCACATCTTCCCTCCTTCCCCTGAAGCCGGACCCCACACATCACTAAAACATTCCAAACACACACACACACACACACACACACGCAGGCAGGCATAAACACACAAAACCACTCTCACATACCCACAACCCTGAACTAGTGTGTGAAATCCAGGAGGCTGATTGAGGAGGAGGAATGTGACCTTGTGACCCCAGGCTGTGGGGAGGGGTGTTACGTGTGTGTGTGTGTGTGTGTGTGTGTGTGTGTTTGATGATAGTGGGTGTTCAGACCAATCCGTTAAAAACGCAACTCTCTGCTGTGTTTAACGCAAGGGGCTGTGTCTGTCGCGGGGGGGGTGAGGGGGTGCAGAGGGGG
>NW_018128056.1:617824-622568 GCF_001952655.1 Monopterus albus | reverse complement strand
TGTGTTTGACCCTGTGGTGGCAGCACTGTTGGATAAAAAAAAAAAAAAAATCGTTTAACTTCCATTTCTCTAACTAGAGAAAGTGCATGGTGTGTCATTATGGTGCATTAACTGTGGCCCAGATTTGAGAGTGAATAACAGTGAATGCTCATGCTAACAAGGTAAACAAACGAGTCTTCTTCCCGTGGGCGTCCATGACCAAATTGTCCACTGTACACAGTTGGTCAATGTAGCGCCTTTCCCATATGATGTGACCGACTTGTGCGGTGAAAGTTTAACCAGATCCAACTTTTTTTGCTGCCCAGAGCGGCATCATTTTGCCGGAGCCCCCCTGCTGTGCTGGTGCTGGCTGTGGTGAATGTGACCCCCATAGAAATGAATGGGGAGAGCTGTATTTTTCACACCTTTTGGAACTCAGTCTGAACACTGCCTTAGAGATCAAGTGATTTTATGAACACTTTCCACTGGCTTGCTATTCCCGGAACTGTCCTCTCTCATTTTTCAACCCAATTCAGTTTTCTTCTAATGGATTAAACACACATTACACATTCACAAACACAGCTATCCATTAGACATAGTTTCATGATTTGCTTGTTCTGTTGTACATTTCAGGACTGTGTGTGTGTGTGTGTGTGTGTGTGTGAGAGAAAGAACATCTCTCAGATGCAATTGTTGTCTTGTCTGGGAAAGAGGAGGCAGGTTTGTTATGTAGGTGTGACTAACTCGGCACCCACCCACACCACCCACTGAGCAAGCATGTTCATCACCCGTAAAACTGATGATCGGAATGTCTCTTGGTGGTTTGTCTGCATCTACATGCTCGTCCATCCGAGAATGTGATTTTGTGCATCCATCTGTATCTTTGTGTGTGTGTGTGTGTGTGTGTGTGTGTGTCTCAGAGAGAGAGAGAGAGAGAGAAAGTGAAGGAGGGAGTAGAATTCACTTCTTGACTTGGCATAGCTATCTTAATTAAGACTCATGGCATGTGGCCCTGATGGAGCTGAGCATTAGTGGCAGAGACTTGCTGTGTGTGCAGGCCTGGGTGGCAGCAGGTCTGCTGACAGTGAATGTGGGCTTATTATCTGGACCCTGTGGTTGTCCTCCTTCACTCCTTTACTAGCTGCCTATAATGTAGAGCTGATTATGATGATTGTAGCCCATTGCACTGAAATGCATGGTAATGCTTAGGGCCAGAGGTAGGTAGATCTTTACGGCAAACATCATAACTCAGTTCAGTTGTTTGGTCTATAGTATATCAAAAAACAGTGAAATATATCCATTTATTATTCTAGAGGGTATCACCAAATATCCCATTTTGTTCTACCAACAGTCTAAACTCTCAAAATATAGAATTTTCTATAACCTAACCTATTGTTTCTTTTCTATAACCTTTGTCACATTTCTCACATTTGAGAAACTGAATCACATTTATTTGCAAATTTGATGAACAAATGACAAAAGTATCAAACTAGTTTCAGATTAAATGATGAATCAATGAATGGTTGCAGCTGTAGTACATTTTGAATCCTTTTATTTTGTGCTTATTCATAGGCATCCATGAAACACTGAAAATGTTAGAACGTTTGCCCTGCATTTACTTCATTTGATGCCAAATGTACTCTTGTTTTGTGTATTCACTTGGTGCATTCTGTTATTGAGACACTATCAGTCTGTCTCTGAACAGCTAACTTTATTGTAACTCTCACACTGGCCACATCTTGCATATTTCTTACTCTCGGTTTTTCTAAACTCACTTACAGAACCATTCCACACACACATACATACATACATACATACATATTGTGTCCAGTGTCTGATCCCTGAATCTCGTTCTGTGGTGCAAGTTTGGGTTTTGGGGTTAGGCAACAGGAACTCATTAGCTGAGAGGCTTATTGTGGATTATATAGTTAATGTCTCACAGAACTTATACTGGTCTAACCATAATCCAGATCATACATTATGCTGAGTTTGCATGTGAAATCGCTCTTCATGAGAAATGATACAAGGAGTAACTGACAGACTGGTTGAAGGTATTGTTCGCTGCCTGACAATATACGATGTGTTGTGTTGATGGTTTTACACATGTGTACCTGCTTGTTTTTTGCATCCTGCAGCCAGTTGGTGTGTGGATGTGTGCGTTTGCGTGTCGCTGTGCGCAGTGAGGAGGAAGTGGCTGTGTTTGTTTAAATGAAACACGCTCAGCCGTGTGGGACAATTTAGCCGGAATGAGAACCCTTCACCCCCCCACCTCCATCACTCCTACACAAGATTTGCTCCTCCCCCGCCATAGCCCAAAACCTTCTGAATGGGCGGCTGTCTTTTGAAGGCTGAGAGGTTGTTTGGGAGGACCAGCAATATGGGGGAAGGACGGAGGGAGTGGAGGTGTGGAAGGCAGGTTAAGACTGGAAGTGGGATGGAAGGAAAGATGAGTAGGACATGGAGAAGAGAAAGGCAGAGAAATCAAAAGCTGTTTTCACGTGAATTCTGGACTTTGTCGAGAGTTGCCGTTTCACACATATCGCACACGAGGAGGTAGTCCACGTTTTCACCTATGCATGGGGGGGCACCCCTGGGCAGTGTGCACAGGAGGCGGTACATGACACGGTCATGTAGCCAGTTTTTAATTTGGTCCCTTGCTTTGTCTGACAATTCTGGTGCCAGCTCTTAACAACAGAAGTTCTTAAATCTCGTCATGTCTCCAGTTGGATATTTTATGTTGGTGTCTTCATTGTAAATGACTCTTTGTGCCAGGGAGCTGGCAGGGTAAAGTCCTCTCAAGGTCCGTGTCGTCTGACTCGGATGTTTGTGTCCAAGCTCCCCGAATAATGTCTAGAGGGTTCCAGTACATGTCTGAAAAGGACTAAAGTATAACTGACTGGGCCATTTGTGAAAATCATACACAAAACACGTGAGAAGGATCCAGCTCTGTTCTGTGGGCAGAGCATCATATTTAAGCTAAAGGGTCACATTACATGGAACCAACTGCATTACACAGCAGTAAAGAAAAGACTGAGAGGTGGTGGTGTGTGAGGGCATGTAGAAGAGAGGTGAACACATGCAGAACTGTCACTGTATAATGTCCCGGTAGCATAATACTATCAGGTCTAAATGAAGCTCTGATGGAGACCATTTAGACATGCAGCTGTTAAGTCTCTTGAGAACCCACAGTATGCAGTGTGTGTGTGTGTGTGTGTGTGTGTGTGTTGGTGTAAGAGAGAAAAAGACAGATAAAGAGAGAATGTTTGAACCTGAGCTGAGTTCTCTCCATCTTCATATCTCCATGGTGACTGGAGGAAAAATGACTTTGAAGTAATATGTATTTGTGAAACTGAAACATTGGTATACATAAAACAAAATGTAAATGACCGTACTGTAAGTGTCCAGATGTTTTCCCTCTTTCTATTTTCCTGGCTCCATCTTTTTTTTTTTTCTTTTTTTTAAATCAGTGGCTTGTTTGTTTGTCTTTACATTTGACAATCTGTGACACTGAATGTTAACTTTCACTGTTTTTCGGTTTAGACTGCACTAGCACAGTGTAAGCACATGTCTTCTGCATTTGGTCAACGTGTGTCATGGTGCTGAGCCTGCAAAATGTGGGCTTGAACTCATCTCTCAGCCCTCTTCGGATCAGATGGGGAGAACAGTGTGAACTTGAGTGGGTCAGGAAGAGGGAGGGAGGGAGGAGAGAGGGACAGATATGAGGAGGAGGAGGAGGAGGAGGAGAAAAGGACAAAAGGAGAAGAAAAATCTGGAAGCACCGCCATGAAGACAAATGAGTCATGTTCATGTGCTTGTGGGAGAATAGCCACTTCCTCTGTATTAAGCATGTACAAACGCCAACAAAACACAGCATGTTCTGAAGCCAGTCTTGCATATTGATGCTTATAGGGATTATGAAGATGAAAGTGTTGGCAGTACCAGCTGTGAAGGCAGCGATGATGCTAGGGAGCTAGGGAGATTGATGAGGCTAATGAAGACAATGACATAAGCTTTAATGATGAGGATTAGGCCGGGGCGGGTTTGTGTTTCTGCTGTTTTGTAAACTGTTTGTGTGTTTCCTCACCAGTTTGTGGAGTCAAGTGAGTCAAAAGAACTCTCAGCTGGATGAAAGGAGTGAGAATCTGGAAGCCCTTGCTGATGTAACTGGTGGAAATGAGTGGGATAAACTATAGCAAGAAGTCACTTTGCACCTGTTTGAATGTTTTCATCACCTTTGTTTAAACTCTGACTCCTGCACAGTGACCCACATTATTTCACTTAATTATTTTCTTCCCTTTGTCTCTTTCCTCATACGCAGGAGAATGAATATAGATTTGATCTCTTCTCTCCCCTGTCCTCTCTCTTCTCCTCTGGAGTTACGTCGTTGCTACGTGGCAAGCGTTAGACTGTCAGGGCCTCTCCTGTGGGTTTACAGCCTGTTGGCCCCCTGCCTAACCACACACACACACACACACACACACACACACACGCATAAAATCACATGCACACATGGCCAGCCCACAGCTGTACAGCTGCAAGAAGGAGGGCTCGTTGGCAGATGCACAGATCTCCTGGCACTAGCTGTGCTCTGTTAACGTGAAGCTAACGGCTAACACAGAATTCCCAGTGCGACACAGAGCTGATTGTAAGCGCTCTGCCCTTTATGAATAGCTGAGGGAAGAGTGGAGACACGTTTCAAACTTGATTCTTTCAATCGTCTCTCCCGCTCTCACACACATTTACTTACTGCCTGCTGTCTGTGGCA
>NW_018128056.1:611705-617770 GCF_001952655.1 Monopterus albus | reverse complement strand
CTCCCTCTACCCATTTCCCCTCTTCTGTTTCTTCTCCCCCTTCCTTTTCTCCCTTCTTCTCTCCCTGCCCTCCTCCTTCCACACTGACTCCTTGCTCTTCTCTCAATTATCAGATTGCTGTCAGTTCCACCCTGCAACAAAAGATATTGACCTAATAACCCCAGATTGCTCTGGTGTTCACAAAACTACAAGGCTTTATCAGTCGTGTGTGTATTTGTGCATGTAACATATTCTTGGCGCAGTCCTCTTATTTGGTCATCTGCTCAGGGCTCATCTCACTCAGGGCTTGACATAGGTGATCTTCCACCAGACACCAATTAACCTTTCTCTCTTTGTCTCACTCATACACACACACACACACACACACACACACCAACTCAGACCCTGGCTGGAAGTACTCTCCCACAGCTCCTGACCTGGGTGTAAAATAGCCATTTCCTTTTCATTTTGTTTGCAAGGAAAACTGATGCCTCCGCTACCCCTCCCTCCCTCTCTTCTTCACCTTTTCTCAGCTTCTCTCATCTCAGTCTTCCTGTCTTTCTTTCTTTGCACTCCCTCCACTGTCTCTCTACCTTTCTTTCACTCTGACCCTGTTTTGTGTTCTGCGGTGTGTTGAGGGTGTTGTCACGATCCTGTGTGTGTGTGTGTGTGTGTGCGTGCGTGCAGTTAAGTAACCGTAGTCTCTTCCTGGGAACAGGCTGCTGCTTCTTTGAGCTCTGATTTTACTTCCTTGTGCCCATGGCCCTGACAACAGCCTATAAGGGGAGCCAATGGCTTCCTGTCAGCCAGTGAAAGAGGGGAGCTGTGTTTTGACAGGGCAGTGGAATGTGGGAAGGCGGGGACTTTCCAGGAAGTGAATGGCAGTAGAGTCAGATCCTGGACTCTTTGGCTGAGCTACTCATTTGGCATCCTGGAAAAGACTGAATGTCCATATACTTTTTTTGGGGAAACAGACCGTTAGTTTAGTTTTTCAGTGTGTGTGTGTGTGTGTGTTCAATTAAAGTAAAGGACAGAGGGATTTAGACAAGACGATCTCTTTTCAATTTATTTAAGGGTGCAAAGGTGGACAGACAACATTAGTATTACTAAAATCTGAAGTCACTAGGACATCTGTTTGTGGCCTGTGTTACCGGAAACCAGGCACGATAAGAGGACTGAATGGGTGGGTGAGTAGACAGACGGATGGTAGGATGACAGGGGAGAAAGGCTTTGCTCAGGGTGCTCATTTTGTGCATGCAGAGGGCGAGGGATGTAGGGTGTAGAAGTGCTGAGCCTGTCATTTACCAGGCTGGGTTGTGACTCGTCTGCACTCCGCCTGTATACAATCACCTGCAGAATGCCTGGCATGTGGTGGAAGAGGATGAGACGAGGAGAAACAAAGAGAAAATGAAAGAGACAGAATAGTTCTATGAAAGGAGTACTCCTGGAAAATAATTCATGTGTTGTTTTTATACCAGCTAATCTGGGATGAATTCAGTGCAGCATCATCAGATGCTGACATTAAGAGTAAGGGTGTTCCTGCATTTCTGCAGGTTGTTCATAGCACCACATCTGCCTTGAGTTATGTGCAACGTGCAGGCAGTGACCACAGTATAACCTTGGAGACTCGTTTGCATTCTTTAAAAGTGTAGGAATGCTTGTTCATGCAGGGAATGTGGGACGTGGCAATGACAAAACTGCAACATTGTTGTAATCATATTAGAAGTAGCCAGAATTTGAAGAAAAGGACCCGTGGCAGTGAAGTGTAGCTACATGTTATCCCGGACTGTTTCATTATATTTTCTATTCCACGTTTGCATTGATATGTTCATTCCAGGTGGATACTCCTAGTTGATGATGCAACAGATTTTCCAGCATCCTGTCAGTCACAAGTGTATCCTTGAACAAAGATGGTCACATCTTGGACATTTAACTGCTAGTTGTAGGTTTCCTTTGACAGCAATGCCAGCTAAATATGCAAAAAACCTTTATTAGAACTTTTTTTTGTCAGAAATTCACCCAGTGTTATCATTAAGAGGGCAGAGAAAGATTTAGTTAATGGCACTGATTTCTTTATCAAGAAATTATGGCTAATTGAAACTGTGCAGTGATTTAGCAACCTTTTACTTGGGTTGCAGCACTGAGGTAAAACAGTCTCATTTAAAGCTTTAACGAGGCTTGTTAAAAGTGAAATACGAGCCAAAAGTAGCAGCTGGGTGGTAGAGGCTTTCGTCCTCCCTCAGATGTGTTTTTTTTTTTTGAGGTGCTGGATCTCATCTGTTTGAAGTTGCCCTGTCATTTACCAGGCTGGGTTGTAGAAGTTGCCCTAAAGGCCTCAGTTCAGGGAGAAGAGCTTGTTCATACATGGTTTGCAAGTGGGACGTGCATGTGTGCTCGTATGTGTCCATTGCATTCCACTCCACCCGTTCCAGGTTCTTCTTCATGGATGACATATCATTACCACAATTACAGGGCATGAGGACATAGACACACATATACAGAGAGGCATGCATGCATAAAGGCACAGTAGAAATGCATGCACACACACATGCAAACCAAATGCATGCGAGCAAATTGAAGAACAGGCTGTTTCAGACACCCTGTCCCTCTCTTTCAGCCCCTTAATACACACACACACACACACACACACTACCTTCATTTGTGCAGAAAGCTGTTGGCCAAGGTGGGAACCCAAAGAGGTTCCATCTCTTATAAATCCCCTCTCTGTCTTTCTCAAGTGTGTGTGTGTGTGTGTGTGTGTGTGTGTGTGTGTTGTATGCATTCACGATCCCCTCAGAGTAAGCACAAGCACAGCATTCCTCTTTGCTTTCCTCTCCACCCTTCTTTCGCTCTTCCCTCCCCCTACCTCTTTTTCTGCATCTCCCCATTCTCCACCCCACTCTTTCTCTCATTTGGGGAAAAAGGTACTCAGTCTGTGCTCTGTGCATGTTAGAAAGAGGGGTGTGTGAGAGAACAGGTCTCTCCTAGACTGAATACCTTTTGTAAAAGGAGATGGGATTGAATAGGAGTGGTGTTAGTGGCAGTTTCCCACCATATGTAGAAGCTGTCCCCTTTCTTAACTGGTGTGTGTGTGTGTGCGTGTGTGTGTGTGTGTGTGTGTGTGTGTGTGTGTGTTACATGCCAGCAGAGATTAAAGTTGTCTGCTGATAAAATGGGTTTAAAAGCACTTAATTCAATCCCGAATCTCCTTTGGTGTATACTCTGTTTGTGCACGTATATTTCTGAGTGTGTGTGTGCGTGTGTGCGCGCGCAGTGAATAGAAGGTCATTCAGTTTTGAACACTGACACCTGAGACCATTCCTCACTGGTTAACCCAGCGAGGATGAGGACGAAGGTACCTACACCAATGTTCTCGCCTTCTGTCACTGCATTTACGTGCACATTACAAATTTGTTACAATGATTTTTTTTGTTTTTAAAGCCAATGACGATGTCATCTGTGCTCCGTTTATATAGCAAATGAATATGGATTGAGTGTCTGTTGTCCATTCATTCAGTCTGTGATTTAGTGACCAGGTTAATCAGCATTACAGAGAATAACATCACCTGAGTTTCAGTTTTAATTTCAATTCTCATTCACACTCTCTCGTTTCTCTTTTTTTTTTTTGTTTTGTTTTGTCATTAGTGAAATCCACCAAGTAAAATTCCCATTTCTAATAGAAACACAGAAGTCAGGAAGGGGCTGACCACGTCCAGTCTGTAGGTCACAAAGCCAGGTCTGATGATACAGGTTGACGTATTTGGACTGACAACATTGGTTAAACCCACACTACCTGTATAACTGGAGTATTGGTGTAAATGTGTTTTATCTTTTTTTTTCTCCATCTATTTCTCCTTTTCCCTGTGTCTCAAAAATGTTGTCTTTCTCTTTCCTCTGTCTTCCCTTAGTCGTTCTTTTTGACAAAAAATCCCAGAAACTAAATGAACTATAACGTTTGGCAGCCACAGACTCTGGGGGTTTACAATTTGTTGTGCATATTTGAGTTTGCCTTCCCATTGTGCCCTAGGAGTTCTGAATATTGGACAAACTGAGAGGAACCGATGGTGAAAGTGTGACTATCATAATAGTAACATAAGGGATCGCAACAGCAGAAATTTTGATTTCTTCCTGCTTCTCATGATTGATGGTAGTTAGAAGTAGCGGTTAAGTAGGATTCCTGCAAAGTTTGTGCACGTGCAGTCAGGAAGGTTCAGTACTCCAAAGTCTGCCCCAGTGTTTTATAGCCCAGTGAAAAGTAGCATCTTGGTTGCTTCTTGTGGTAGAAACCAAGGAACCAAAATCAGAACCAGCTTTATTCGCCTACATTTCTGAAAGGTTTCCCAAATTCCTGGAAAGGTTTGTGTGCTGGATAAAAGCGCTTTGTTTCAGTCTTTCTTTCTATTGGTGCCGTGTGTAGCTGGTTAGTGGCTTCTCATGGAGCCATGTTTGCTTTAACTGAGGTGTAATTTGCTGATATAATAGGTTCCTCTGCTCTGCATATCAGTGTGTATGTATACGCTGATAAAAACGTGCATAGTTCTGCGACAGCATATTAATCTTCTGCAGTTATAGCTGATACTAAAACTACACTGGGACAAAACAGTCAGTTTATACAGCAAAGCCAATCAAACACACCACATCTAGTGAAAGAATTTTGGTTTTGATACCATTTCACCATTAAAAGAAGAGTTCAGGGCCCATTACAACCTGTTGACATTGATAGCAAAGCATAGCTTGGTTGCTGACTCCACTTGCAGATTAGGCCTGTAAGACTCTTAGACTACAACCTGCTTTCTGTCTGAGTTACTATACTTACATAGATTTCCATCATCTGCACTGCCTGTGCCCTGTTAATAGTGCTATGGGGAATAGCAGGATTACATCTGAAATCAATGCTTATCTCTTTTATGATGCATTGACTTCTAAGAAGGACTCGTCACATCTATCATGTGTGAGCTATACATCACCCTTCCTCAGGAAGACTGACTAAGAGCTAAACCATTAGCTCATTTTAGAATAAAGCAGCTTGTGTGCTACTCAAAATAAAATTCCAGTTATTGATGAGTGTATAAGTCAGATGAGTCCAGCTGAGTTGTGTTGAAGGCTGACAAAAAGTCGAATCCAGAGATGTCGGCCTCACTTCACTAGTGGCTTCTTTCAGTGTGCTGGTGGAAAATCCATGCTGTTACACTTTTATTTTCTTTATATCATCAACCAGATCTTTGTGGTTTGAAGAAGTGGATGTGTCTTTTCCAAGTTTTTGTTGAATGAATAAATAATTCATTCATTAGCAGGAAAAGAGAAGTGGTAGTAACACTTGATGGAACTGAGAATTATGTTTATTACATATGTAAAATTCAAGATTAGTCTCCAAGACCAAATGTAAACAAAGTAAAGAAAATTTGACCCGTTTGGAGGTCGCACAAATGTCTGTTTGTGTGAACAGGGAGCGGGAGAGGTGTGAAGCAGTCTACTGAAAGTAAGTCAGACAGTCTGTTATGTGGTTGCGAATATCCATTATGCTTCATCGGGTTGGACAAAGTGGAGTCATTGGGCATTTGTGTGAATGATGAATGAGTATTATGTGGTAAGAGCTGCCTCTGAATATCTAGAGCTTTGTGTGTGTGAGTTGTGTTTTGGTGTGTATTTTACTCTGTGCATCTTTTATGTTAGAAAGGCAGTTTCTGTGCTTACACTGGGCTTTTTGTCTAATGACAGACACATGTATGTGCACATGCACCCATGCAAAAACACACACGCACGCGCTCTTTCACACACATACGCACAAACGTTCATATACCCGGACAAGTGGGTGATTGTTTTCTCAATCCAACATGGAATTTTTCAATTTAACATTTTATCCCTGCTGGGAATCGACACCTTATTCCTCCCACATTCCAATGGGGAACGGAAGCCGCTGTGTGTGTGTGTGTGTGTGTGTGTATGTGTGTGCACGCATGGTGGTGTCTGAAGCTGTCAGCAGCAGCATCCATCGGATACTGATTCCACTGGCAAACAAAGGTTATTATTCATCCATTGACACATAGAATTTCCAGATATGTGCCCTGGATCTTAGGAAACATGGA
>NW_018128056.1:611468-611627 GCF_001952655.1 Monopterus albus | reverse complement strand
TTACAAGGCAAATAGTGACAACATCAGCAAAGTAGTCAGTATGAGACAGGAGACAAATGGTTCATTTGGTTCTTTTCTAGACATTTCTTGACTTCTGTGCTTTTGCAGTTTCACTTACCAGTAAGCTGAACACATTTCTGTGTTCATCTACAAATTAGT